>NW_027480063.1:0-42385 GCF_051014685.1 Ptiloglossa arizonensis | reverse complement strand
TCCCAAGGCCATTCTGGTTAAGCGTTTGGAGCAGCTGAAGTGCGCAAAATTTGTTGCCTTCTCAACCATTTCTTAGTTTCAAACTCCCATATCTCGCGAACGGATTGACCACACCCAAAAATTCCTGTTGCGTCTGAATGTAGAAACTCGCCCGATTACAACGGTATGTGTCTTTTTTCCCTAGGCCACTCTGGTTAAGCGTTTGGAGCAGCAGACGTGCGAAAAATTTGTTGTCTTCTCAACCATTTCTTAGCTTCAATCTGCCGCATCTCGCGAACGGATTGACCAAACCCAAAAATTCCTATTGCGTCTGAAAGTAGAAACTCGTACGATATCAACGGTATTTGTATTTTTTCCCAAAGCCATTCTGGTTAAGCGCTTGGAGCAGCTGATATGCGCAAATTTTGTTGCCTTCTCAACCATTTCTTAGCTTCCAACTCCCATATCTCGCGAACGGACTGACCAAACCCAGAAATTCCTATTGCGTCTGAATGTAGAAACTCGCCCGATTACAACGGTATGTGTCTTTTTTCCCTAGGCCGTTCTGGTTAAGCGTTTGGGGCAGCAGAAGTGCGAAAAATTTGTAGCCTTCTCAACCATTTCTTAGCTTCCAACTCCCATATCTCGCGAACGGATTGACCAAACCCAAAAATTTCTATTACATATGAAAGTAGAAACTCGCCCGTTTACAAAGGTATGTGTATTTTTTCACTAGGCCATTCTGGTTAAGCGTTTGGAGCAGCAGAAGTGCGAAAAATTTGTTGTCTTCTCAACCATTTCTTAGCTTCAAACTCCCATATCTCGCGAACGGATTGACCAAACCCAAAAATTCCTATTGCGTCTGAAAGTAGAAACTCGTACGATAACAACGGTATTTGTATTTTTTCCCAAGGCCATTCTGGTTAAGCGTTTGGAGCAGCTGAAATGCGCAAATTTTGTTGCCTTCTCAACCATTTCTTAGCTTCCAACTCCCATATCTCGCGAACGGAATGACCAAACCCAGAAATTCCTATTGCGTCTGAATGTAGAAACTCGCCCGATTACAACGGTATGTGTATTTTTTCTCTAGGCCATTCTGGTTAAGCGTTTGGAGCAGCAGAAGTGCGAAGAATTTGTTGCCTTCTCAAGCATTTCTTAGCTTCAAACTCCCATATCTCGCGAACGGATTGACCACACCCAAAAATTCCTGCTGCGTCTGAATGTAGAAACTCGCCCGATTACAACGGTATGTTTCTTTTTTCCCTAGGCCGTTCTGGTTAAGCGTTTGGGGCAGCAGAAGTGCGAAAAATTTGTTGCCTTCTCAACCATTTCTTAGCTTCCAACTCCCATATCTCGCGAACGGATTGACCAAACCCAAAAATTCCTATTGCGTCTGAAAGTAGAAACTCGTACGATAACAACGGTATTTGTATTTTTTCCCAAGGCCATTCTGGTTAAGCGTTTGGAGCAGCTGAAATGCGCAAATTTTGTTGCCTTCTCAACCATTCCTTAGCTTCCAACTCCCATATCTCGCGAACGGAATGACCAAACCCAGAAATTCCTATTGCGTCTGAACGAAGAAACTCGCCCGATTACAACGGTATGTGTCTTTTTTCCCTAGGCCGTTCTGGTTAAGCGTTTGGGGCAGCAGAAGTGCGAAAAATTTGTTGTCTTCTCAACCATTTCTTAGCTTCAAACTCCCATATCTCGCGAACGGATTGACAAAACCCAAAAATTCCTATTGCGTCTGAAAGTAGAAACTCGTACGATAACAACGGTATTTGTATTTTTTCCCAAGGCCATTCTGGTTAAGCGTTTGGAGCAGCTGAAATGCGCAAATTTTGTTGCCTTCTCAACCATTTCTTAGCTTCAAACTCCCATATCTCGAGAACGGATTGACCACACCCAAAAATTCCTGCTGCGTCTGAATGTAGAAACTCGCCCGATTACGACGGTATGTGTATTTTTTCCCTAGGCCATTCTGGTTAAGCGTTTGGAGCAGCAGAATTTCGAAGAATTTGTTGCCTTCTCAAGCATTTCTTAGCTTCAAACTCCCATATCTCGCGAACGGATTGACCACACCCAAAAATTCCTGCTGCGTCTGAATGTAGAAACTCGCCCGATTACAACGGTATGTGTCTTTTTTCCCTAGGCCGTTCTTGTTAAGCGTTTGGGGCAGCAGAATTGCGAAAAATTTGTTGTCTTCTCAACCATTTCTTAGCTTCAAACTCCCACATCTCGCGAACGGATTGAAAAAACCCAAAAATTCCTACTACATCTGAAAGAAGAAACTCGCCCGATTACAAAGGTATGTTTATTTTTTCACTAGGCCATTATTGTTAAGCTTTTGGAGCAGCAGAAGTGCGAAAAATTTGGTGTCTTCTCAACCATTTCTTAGCTTCAAACTCCCATATCTCGCGAACGGATTGACAAAACCCAAAAATTCCTATTGCGTCTGAAAGTAGAAACTCGTACGATAACAACGGTATTTGTATTTTTTCCCAAGGCCATTCTGGTTAAGCGTTTGGAGCAGCTGAAATGCGCAAATTTTGTTGCCTTCTCAACCATTTCTTAGCTTCAAACTCCCATATCTCGAGAACGGATTGACCACACCCAAAAATTCCTGCTGCGTCTGAATGTAGAAACTCGCCCGATTACGACGGTATGTGTATTTTTTCCCTAGGCCATTCTGGTTAAGCGTTTGGAGCAGCAGAATTTCGAAGAATTTGTTGCCTTCTCAAGCATTTCTTAGCTTCAAACTCCCATATCTCGCGAACGGATTGACCACACCCAAAAATTCCTGCTGCGTCTGAATGTAGAAACTCGCCCGATTACAACGGTATGTGTCTTTTTTCCCTAGGCCGTTCTTGTTAAGCGTTTGGGGCAGCAGAATTGCGAAAAATTTGTTGTCTTCTCAACCATTTCTTAGCTTCAAACTCCCACATCTCGCGAACGGATTGAAAAAACCCAAAAATTCCTACTACATCTGAAAGAAGAAACTCGCCCGATTACAAAGGTATGTTTATTTTTTCACTAGGCCATTATTGTTAAGCTTTTGGAGCAGCAGAAGTGCGAAAAATTTGGTGTCTTCTCAACCATTTCTTAGCTTCAAACTCCCATATCTCGCGAACGGATTGACCACACCCAAAAATTCCTGCTGCGTCTGAATGCAGAAACTCGCCCGATTACAACGGTATGTGTATTTTTTCCCTAGGCCATTCTGGTTAAGCGTTTGGAGCAGCTGAAATGCGCAAATTTTGTTGCCTTCTCAACCATTTCTTAGCTTCCAACTCCCATATCTCGCGAACGGAATGACCAAACCCAGAAATTCCTATTGCGTCTGAATGTAGAAACTCGCCCGATTACAACGGTATGTGTATTTTTTCTCTAGGCCATTCTGGTTAAGCGTTTGGAGCAGCAGAAGTGCGAAGAATTTGTTGCCTTCTCAAGCATTTCTTAGCTTCAAACTCCCATATCTCGCGAACGGATTGACCACACCCAAAAATTCCTGCTGCGTCTGAATGTAGAAACTCGCCCGATTACAACGGTATGTTTCTTTTTTCCCTAGGCCGTTCTGGTTAAGCGTTTGGGGCAGCAGAAGTGCGAAAAATTTGTTGCCTTCTCAACCATTTCTTAGCTTCCAACTCCCATATCTCGCGAACGGATTGACCAAACCCAAAAATTCCTATTGCGTCTGAAAGTAGAAACTCGTACGATAACAACGGTATTTGTATTTTTTCCCAAGGCCATTCTGGTTAAGCGTTTGGAGCAGCTGAAATGCGCAAATTTTGTTGCCTTCTCAACCATTCCTTAGCTTCCAACTCCCATATCTCGCGAACGGAATGACCAAACCCAGAAATTCCTATTGCGTCTGAACGAAGAAACTCGCCCGATTACAACGGTATGTGTCTTTTTTCCCTAGGCCGTTCTGGTTAAGCGTTTGGGGCAGCAGAAGTGCGAAAAATTTGTTGTCTTCTCAACCATTTCTTAGCTTCAAACTCCCATATCTCGCGAACGGATTGACAAAACCCAAAAATTCCTATTGCGTCTGAAAGTAGAAACTCGTACGATAACAACGGTATTTGTATTTTTTCCCAAGGCCATTCTGGTTAAGCGTTTGGAGCAGCTGAAATGCGCAAATTTTGTTGCCTTCTCAACCATTTCTTAGCTTCAAACTCCCATATCTCGAGAACGGATTGACCACACCCAAAAATTCCTGCTGCGTCTGAATGTAGAAACTCGCCCGATTAAGACGGTATGTGTATTTTTTCCCTAGGCCATTCTGGTTAAGCGTTTGGAGCAGCAGAATTTCGAAGAATTTGTTGCCTTCTCAAGCATTTCTTAGCTTCAAACTCCCATATCTCGCGAACGGATTGACCACACCCAAAAATTCCTGCTGCGTCTGAATGTAGAAACTCGCCCGATTACAACGGTATGTGTCTTTTTTCCCTAGGCCGTTCTTGTTAAGCGTTTGGGGCAGCAGAATTGCGAAAAATTTGTTGTCTTCTCAACCATTTCTTAGCTTCAAACTCCCACATCTCGCGAACGGATTGAAAAAACCCAAAAATTCCTACTACATCTGAAAGAAGAAACTCGCCCGATTACAAAGGTATGTTTATTTTTTCACTAGGCCATTATTGTTAAGCTTTTGGAGCAGCAGAAGTGCGAAAAATTTGGTGTCTTCTCAACCATTTCTTAGCTTCAAACTCCCATATCTCGCGAACGGATTGACAAAACCCAAAAATTCCTATTGCGTCTGAAAGTAGAAACTCGTACGATAACAACGGTATTTGTATTTTTTCCCAAGGCCATTCTGGTTAAGCGTTTGGAGCAGCTGAAATGCGCAAATTTTGTTGCCTTCTCAACCATTTCTTAGCTTCAAACTCCCATATCTCGAGAACGGATTGACCACACCCAAAAATTCCTGCTGCGTCTGAATGTAGAAACTCGCCCGATTACGACGGTATGTGTATTTTTTCCCTAGGCCATTCTGGTTAAGCGTTTGGAGCAGCAGAATTTCGAAGAATTTGTTGCCTTCTCAAGCATTTCTTAGCTTCAAACTCCCATATCTCGCGAACGGATTGACCACACCCAAAAATTCCTGCTGCGTCTGAATGTAGAAACTCGCCCGATTACAACGGTATGTGTCTTTTTTCCCTAGGCCGTTCTTGTTAAGCGTTTGGGGCAGCAGAATTGCGAAAAATTTGTTGTCTTCTCAACCATTTCTTAGCTTCAAACTCCCACATCTCGCGAACGGATTGAAAAAACCCAAAAATTCCTACTACATCTGAAAGAAGAAACTCGCCCGATTACAAAGGTATGTTTATTTTTTCACTAGGCCATTATTGTTAAGCTTTTGGAGCAGCAGAAGTGCGAAAAATTTGGTGTCTTCTCAACCATTTCTTAGCTTCAAACTCCCATATCTCGCGAACGGATTGACCACACCCAAAAATTCCTGCTGCGTCTGAATGCAGAAACTCGCCCGATTACAACGGTATGTGTATTTTTTCCCTAGGCCATTCTGGTTAAACGTTTGGTCCAGCAGAAGTGCGAAAAATTTGTTGTCTTCTCAACCATTTCTTAGCTTCAAGCTCCCACATCTCGCGAACTGGTTAACCAATCCCAAAAATTCCTACTACATCTGAAACTAGAAACTCGCCCGATTACAACGGTATGTGTATTTTTTCCCTAGTCCATTCTGGTTAAGCATTTCGAGCAGCAGAAGTGCGAAAAATTGGTTGTCTTCTCAACCATTTCTTAGCTTCAAACTCCCACATCTCGCGAACGGATAGACCAAACCCTAAAATTCCTGCTGCGTCTGAATGTAGAAACTCGCCCGATTACAACGGTATGTGTCTTTTTTCCCTAGGCCGTTCTGGTTAAGCGTTTGGAGCAGCAGAATTGCGAAAAATTTGTTGTCTTCTCAACCATTTCTTAGCTTCAAACTCCCATATCTCGCGAACGGATTGACCAAACCCAAAAATTCCTATTGCGCCTGAATGTAGAAACTCGCCCGATAACAACGGTATGTGTATTTTTTCCCAAGACCATTCTGGTTAAGCGTTTGGAGCAGCTGAAATGCGCAAAATTTGTTGCCTTCTCCACCATTTCTTAGTTTCAAACTCCCATATCTCGCGAACGGATTGACCACACCCAAAAATTCCTACTACATCTGAAAGAAGGAACTCGCCCGATTACAACGGTATGTGTATTTTTTCCCTAGGCCATTCTGGTTAAGCGTTTGGAGCAGCAGAAGTGCGAAAAAGTTGTTGCCTCCTCAACCATTTCTTAGCTTCAAACTCCCACATCTCGCGAACGGATTGACCAAACCGAAAAATTCCTACTATATCTGAAAGTAGAAACTCGCCCGATTACAAAGGTATGTGTATTTTTTCACTAGGCCATTCATGTTAAGCGTTTGGAGCAGCAGAAGTGCGAAATATTTTGTGCCTTCTCAACCATTTCTTAGCTTCAAACTGCCACATCTCGCGAACGGATTGAACAAACCCAAAAATTCCTGCTACGTCTGAATGTAGAAACTCGCTCGATTACAACGGTATGTGTCTTTTTTCCCTAGGCCACTCTGGTTAAGCGTTTGGAGCAGCAGAAGTGCGAAAAATTTGTTGTCTTCTCAACCATTTCTTAGCTTCAAACTGCCGCATCTCGCGAACGGATTAACCAAACCCAAAAATTCCTACTACATCTGAAAGGAGACACTCGCCCGATTACAAAGGTATGTGTATTTTTTCCCTAGTCCATTCTGGTTAAGCGTTTGGAGCAGCAGGAATGCGAAAAATTTGTTGTCTTCTCTACCATTTCTTAGATTCAAACTGCCGCATCTCGCGAACGGATTGACCAAACCCAAAAATTCCTATTGCGTCTGAAAGTAGAAACTCGTACGATAGCAACGGTATTTGTATTTTTTCCCAAGGCCATTCTGGTTAAGCGTTTGGAGCAGCTGAAGTGCCCAAATTTTGTTGCCTTCTAAACCATTTCTTAGCTTCAAGCTCCCATATCTCGCGAACGGATTGACCACACCCAAAAAATCCTACTACATCTGAATGTAGAAACTCGCCCGTTTACAAAGGTATGTGTATTTTTTCACTGGGCCATTCTGGTTAAGCGTTTGGAGCAGCAGAAGTGCGAAAAATTTGTTGCCTTGTCAACCATTTCTTAGCTTCAAACTCCCACATCTCGCGAACGGATTGACCAAACACAAAAATTCCTGCTGCGTCTGAATGTAGAAACTCGCCCGATTACAACGGTATGTGTATTTTTTCCCTAGGCCATTCTCGTTAAGCGTTTGGAGCAGCAGAATTGCGAAAAATTTGTTGCCTTCTCAAGCATTTCTTAGCTTCAAACTCCCATATCTCGCGAACGGATTGACCACACCCAAAAATTCCTGCAGCGTCTGAATGTAGAAACTCGCCCGATTACAACGGTATGTGTCTTTTTTCCCTAGGCCGTTCTGGTTAAGCGTTTGGGGCAGCAGAAGTGCGAAAAATTTGTTGTCTTCTCAACCATTTCTTAGCTTCAAACTCCCATATCTCGCGAACGGATTGACCAAACCCAAAAATTCCTATTGCGTCTGAAAGTAGAAACGCGTACGATAACAACGGTATGTGTATTTTTTCCCAAGGCCAATCTGGTTAAGCGTTTGGAGCAGCTGAAATGCGCAAAATTTGTTGTCTTCTCAACCATTTCTTAGCTTCAAACTCCCACATCTCGCGAACGGATTGACCAAACCCAAAAATTCCTAGTATTATATATCTGAAAGTAGAAACTCGCCCGATTACAACCGGTATGTGTATTTTTTCCCTAGGCCATACTGGTTAAGCGTTTGGAGCAGCAGAAGTGCGAAAAAGTTGTTGCCTTCTCAACCATTTCTTAGCTTCAAACTCCCACATCTCGCGAACGGATTGACCAAACCGAAAAATTCCTAGTATTATATATCTGAAAGTAGAAACTCGCCCGATTACAAAGGTATGTGTATTTTTTCACTAGGCCATTATTATTAAGCGTTTGGAGCAGCAGAAGTGCGAAAAATTTGGTGTCTTCTCAACCATTTCTTAGCTTCAAACTCCCATATCTCGCGAACGGATTGACCACACCCAAAAATTCCTGCTGCGTCTGAATGTAGAAACTCGCCCGATTACAACGGTATGTTTTTTTTTCCCTAGTCCATTCTGGTTAAGCGTTTGGAGCAGCAGAAGTGCGAAAAATTTGTTGTCTTCTCAACCATTTCTTAGCTTCAAACTCCCATATCTCGCGAACGGATTGACCAAACCGAAAAATTCCTACTATATCTGAAAGTAGAAACTCGCCCGATTACAAAGGTATGTGTATTTTTTCACTAGGCCATTCATGTTAAGCGTTTGGAGCAGCAGAAGTGCGAAATATTTTGTGCCTTCTCAACCATTTCTTAGCTTCAAACTGCCACATCTCGCGAACGGATTGAACAAACCCAAAAATTCCTGCTACGTCTGAATGTAGAAACTCGCTCGATTACAACGGTATGTGTCTTTTTTCCCTAGGCCACTCTGGCTAAGCGTTTGGAGCAGCAGAAGTGCGAAAAATTTGTTGTCTTCTCAACCATTTCTTAGCTTCAAACTGCCGCATCTCGCGAACGGATTAACCAAACCCAAAAATTCCTACTACATCTGAAAGGAGACACTCGCCCGATTACAAAGGTATGTGTATTTTTTCCCTAGTCCATTCTGGTTAAGCGTTTGGAGCAGCAGGAATGCGAAAAATTTGTTGTCTTCTCTACCATTTCTTAGATTCAAACTGCCGCATCTCGCGAACGGATTGACCAAACCCAAAAATTCCTATTGCGTCTGAAAGTAGAAACTCGTACGATAGCAACGGTATTTGTATTTTTTCCCAAGGCCATTCTGGTTAAGCGTTTGGAGCAGCTGAAGTGCCCAAATTTTGTTGCCTTCTAAACCATTTCTTAGCTTCAAACTCCCATATCTCGCGAACGGATTGACCACACCCAAAAAATCCTACTACATCTGAATGTAGAAACTCGCCCGTTTACAAAGGTATGTGTATTTTTTCACTGGGCCATTCTGGTTAAGCGTTTGGAGCAGCAGAAGTGCGAAAAATTTGTTGTCTTCTCAACCATTTCTTAGCTTCAAACTCCCATATCTCGCGAACGGATTGACCAAACCCAGAAATTCCTATAGCGTCTGAAAGTAGAAACTCGTACGATAACAACGGTATTTGTATTTTTTCCCAAGGCCACTCTGGTTAAGCGTTTGGAGCAGCAGAAGTGCGAAAAATTTGTTGCCTTGTCAACCATTTCTTAGCTTCAAACTCCCACATCTCGCGAACGGATTGACCAAACACAAAAATTCCTGCTGCGTCTGAATGTAGAAACTCGCCCGATTACAACGGTATGTGTATTTTTTCCCTAGGCCATTCTCGTTAAGCGTTTGGAGCAGCAGAATTGCGAAAAATTTGTTGCCTTCTCAAGCATTTCTTAGCTTCAAACTCCCATATCTCGCGAACGGATTGACCACACCCAAAAATTCCTGCAGCGTCTGAATGTAGAAACTCGCCCGATTACAACGGTATGTGTCTTTTTTCCCTAGGCCGTTCTGGTTAAGCGTTTGGGGCAGCAGAAGTGCGAAAAATTTGTTGTCTTCTCAACCATTTCTTAGCTTCAAACTCCCATATCTCGCGAACGGATTGACCAAACCCAAAAATTCCTATTGCGTCTGAAAGTAGAAACGCGTACGATAACAACGGTATGTGTATTTTTTCCCAAGGCCATTCTGGTTAAGCGTTTGGAGCAGCTGAAATGCGCAAAATTTGTTGTCTTCTCAACCATTTCTTAGCTTCAAACTCCCACATCTCGCGAACGGATTGACCAAACCCAAAAATTCCTAGTATTATATATCTGAAAGTAGAAACTCGCCCGATTACAACGGTATGTGTATTTTTTCCCTAGGCCATACTGGTTAAGCGTTTGGAGCAGCAGAAGTGCGAAAAAGTTGTTGCCTTCTCAACCATTTCTTAGCTTCAAACTCCCACATCTCGCGAACGGATTGACCAAACCGAAAAATTCCTAGTATTATATATCTGAAAGTAGAAACTCGCCCGATTACAAAGGTATGTGTATTTTTTCACTAGGCCATTATTATTAAGCGTTTGGAGCAGCAGAAGTGCGAAAAATTTGGTGTCTTCTCAACCATTTCTTAGCTTCAAACTCCCATATCTCGCGAACGGATTGACCACACCCAAAAATTCCTGCTGCGTCTGAATGTAGAAACTCGCCCGATTACAACGGTATGTTTTTTTTTCCCTAGTCCATTCTGGTTAAGCGTTTGGAGCAGCAGAAGTGCGAAAAATTTGTTGTCTTCTCAACCATTTCTTAGCTTCAAACTCCCATATCTCGCGAACGGATTGACCAAACCGAAAAATTCCTACTATATCTGAAAGTAGAAACTCGCCCGATTACAAAGGTATGTGTATTTTTTCACTAGGCCATTCATGTTAAGCGTTTGGAGCAGCAGAAGTGCGAAATATTTTGTGCCTTCTCAACCATTTCTTAGCTTCAAACTGCCACATCTCGCGAACGGATTGAACAAACCCAAAAATTCCTGCTACGTCTGAATGTAGAAACTCGCTCGATTACAACGGTATGTGTCTTTTTTCCCTAGGCCACTCTGGTTAAGCGTTTGGAGCAGCAGAAGTGCGAAAAATTTGTTGTCTTCTCAACCATTTCTTAGCTTCAAACTGCCGCATCTCGCGAACGGATTAACCAAACCCAAAAATTCCTACTACATCTGAAAGGAGACACTCGCCCGATTACAAAGGTATGTGTATTTTTTCCCTAGTCCATTCTGGTTAAGCGTTTGGAGCAGCAGGAATGCGAAAAATTTGTTGTCTTCTCTACCATTTCTTAGATTCAAACTGCCGCATCTCGCGAACGGATTGACCAAACCCAAAAATTCCTATTGCGTCTGAAAGTAGAAACTCGTACGATAGCAACGGTATTTGTATTTTTTCCCAAGGCCATTCTGGTTAAGCGTTTGGAGCAGCTGAAGTGCCCAAATTTTGTTGCCTTCTAAACCATTTCTTAGCTTCAAACTCCCATATCTCGCGAACGGATTGACCACACCCAAAAAATCCTACTACATCTGAATGTAGAAACTCGCCCGTTTACAAAGGTATGTGTATTTTTTCACTGGGCCATTCTGGTTAAGCGTTTGGAGCAGCAGAAGTGCGAAAAATTTGTTGTCTTCTCAACCATTTCTTAGCTTCAAACTCCCATATCTCGCGAACGGATTGACCAAACCCAGAAATTCGTATTGCGTCTGAAAGTAGAAACTCGTACGATAACAACGGTATTTGTATTTTTTCCCAAGGCCACTCTGGTTAAGCGTTTGGAGCAGCAGAAGTGCGAAAAATTTGTTGCCTTGTCAACCATTTCTTAGCTTCAAACTCCCACATCTCGCGAACGGATTGACCAAACACAAAAATTCCTGCTGCGTCTGAATGTAGAAACTCGCCCGATTACAACGGTATGTGTATTTTTTCCCTAGGCCATTCTCGTTAAGCGTTTGGAGCAGCAGAATTGCGAAAAATTTGTTGCCTTCTCAAGCATTTCTTAGCTTCAAACTCCCATATCTCGCGAACGGATTGACCACACCCAAAAATTCCTGCAGCGTCTGAATGTAGAAACTCGCCCGATTACAACGGTATGTGTCTTTTTTCCCTAGGCCGTTCTGGTTAAGCGTTTGGGGCAGCAGAAGTGCGAAAAATTTGTTGTCTTCTCAACCATTTCTTAGCTTCAAACTCCCATATCTCGCGAACGGATTGACCAAACCCAAAAATTCCTATTGCGTCTGAAAGTAGAAACGCGTACGATAACAACGGTATGTGTATTTTTTCCCAAGGCCATTCTGGTTAAGCGTTTGGAGCAGCTGAAATGCGCAAAATTTGTTGTCTTCTCAACCATTTCTTAGCTTCAAACTCCCACATCTCGCGAACGGATTGACCAAACCCAAAAATTCCTAGTATTATATATCTGAAAGTAGAAACTCGCCCGATTACAACGGTATGTGTATTTTTTCCCTAGGCCATACTGGTTAAGCGTTTGGAGCAGCAGAAGTGCGAAAAAGTTGTTGCCTTCTCAACCATTTCTTAGCTTCAAACTCCCACATCTCGCGAACGGATTGACCAAACCGAAAAATTCCTAGTATTATATATCTGAAAGTAGAAACTCGCCCGATTACAAAGGTATGTGTATTTTTTCACTAGGCCATTATTATTAAGCGTTTGGAGCAGCAGAAGTGCGAAAAATTTGGTGTCTTCTCAACCATTTCTTAGCTTCAAACTCCCATATCTCGCGAACGGATTGACCACACCCAAAAATTCCTGCTGCGTCTGAATGTAGAAACTCGCCCGATTACAACGGTATGTTTTTTTTTCCCTAGTCCATTCTGGTTAAGCGTTTGGAGCAGCAGAAGTGCGAAAAATTTGTTGTCTTCTCAACCATTTCTTAGCTTCAAACTCCCACATCTCGCGAACGGATTGACCAAACCCAAAAATTCCTACTATATCTGAAAGTAGAAACTCGCCCGATTACAAAGGTATGTGTATTTTTTCACTAGGCCATTATTGTTAAGCGTTTGCAGCAGGAGAAGTGCGAAATATTTGGTGTCTTCTCAACCATTTCTTAGCTTCAAACTCCCATATCGCGCGAACGGATTGACCACACCCAAAAATTCCTGCTGCGTCTGAATGTAGAAACTCGCCCGATTACAACGGTATGTGTATTTTTTCCCTAGTCCATTCTGGTTAAGCGTTTGGAGCAGCAGAAGTGCGAAAAATTTGTTGTCTTCTCAACCATTTATTAGCTTCAAACTCCCACATCTCGCGAACGGATTGACCAAACCCAAAAATTCCTACTACATCTGAAAGAAGGAACTCGCCCGATTACAACGGTATGTGTATTTTTTCCCTAGGCCATTCTGGTTAAGCGTTTGGAGCAGCAGAAGTGCGAAAAAGTTGTTGCCTCCTCAACCATTTCTTAGCTTCAAACTCCCACATCTCGCGAACGGATTGACCAAACCGAAAAATTCCTACTATATCTGAAAGTAGAAACTCGCCCGATTACAAAGGTATGTGTATTTTTTCACTAGGCCATTCATGTTAAGCGTTTGGAGCAGCAGAAGTGCGAAATATTTTGTGCCTTCTCAACCATTTCTTAGCTTCAAACTGCCACATCTCGCGAACGGATTGAACAAACCGAAAAATTCCTACTACATCTGAAAGAAGAAACTCGCCCGATTACAAAGGTATGTGTATTTTTTCACTAGGCCATTCTGGTTAAGCGTTTGGAGCTGCAGAAGTGCGAAAAATTTGTTGCCTTCTCAAGCATTTCCTAGCTTCAAACTCCCATATCTCGCGAACGGATTGACCAAACCCAAAAATTCCTGCTGCGTCTGAATGTAGAAATTCGCCCGATTACAACGGTATGTGTATTTTTTCCCTAGGCCATTCTGGTTAAGCGTTTGAAGCAGCAGAAATGCGAAAAATTTGTTGTCTTCGCAACCATTTCTTAGCTTCAAACTGCCACATCTCGCGAACGGATTGACCAAACCCAAAAATTCCTACTATATCTGAAAGTAGAAACTCGCCCGATTACAAAGGTATGTGTATTTTTTCACTAGGCCATTATTGTTAAGCGTTTGGAGCAGCAGAAGTGCGAAAAATTTGTTGTTTTCTCAACCACATCTGAGCTTCAAACTCCCACATCTCGCGAACGGATTGACCAAACCCAAAAATATCCTACTACATCTGAAAGTAGAAACTCGCCCGATTACAACGGTATGTGTATTTTTTCCCTAGGCCATTCTGGTTAAGCGTTTGGACCAGCAGAAGTGCGAAAAATTTGTTGTCTTCTCAACCATTTCTTAGCTTCAAACTGCCACATCTCGCGAACGGATTGAACAAACCCAAAAATTCCTACTACATCTGAAAGAAGAAACTCGCCCGATTACAAAGGTATGTGTATTTTTTCACTAGGCCATTCTGGTTAAGCGTTTGGAGCAGCAGAAGTGCGAAAAATTTGTTGCCATCTCAAGCATTTCTTAGCTTCAAACTCCCACATCTCGCGAACGGATTGACCAAACCGAAAAATTCCTAGTATTATATATCTGAAAGTAGAAACTCGCCCGATTACAAAGGTATGTGTATTTTTTCACTAGGCCATTATTGTTAAGCGTTTGGAGCAGCAGAAGTGCGAAAAATTTGTTGTTTTCTCAACCACATCTTAGCTTCAAACTCCCACATCTCGCGAACGGATTGACCAAACCCAAAAATATCCTACTACATCTGAAAGTAGAAACTCGCCCGATTACAACGGTATGTGTATTTTTTCCCTAGGCCATTCTGGTTAAGCGTTTGGACCAGCAGAAGTGCGAAAAATTTGTTGTCTTCTCAACCATTTCTTAGCTTCAAACTGCCACATCTCGCGAACGGATTGACCAAACCCAAAAATATCCTACTACATCTGAAAGTAGAAACTCGCCCGATTACAACGGTATGTGTATTTTTTCCCTAGGCCATTCTGGTTAAGCGTTTGAAGCAGCAGAAATGCGAAAAATTTGTTGTCTTCGCAACCATTTCTTAGCTTCAAACTGCCACATCTCGCGAACGGATTGACCAAACCCAAAAATTCCTACTATATCTGAAAGTAGAAACTCGCCCGATTACAAAGGTATGTGTATTTTTTCACTAGGCCATTATTGTTAAGCGTTTGGAGCAGCAGAAGTGCGAAAAATTTGTTGTTTTGTCAACCACATCTGAGCTTCAAACTCCCACATCTCGCGAACGGATTGACCAAACCCAAAAATATCCTACTACATCTGAAAGTAGAAACTCGCCCGATTACAACGGTATGTGTATTTTTTCCCTAGGCCATTCTGGTTAAGCGTTTGGACCAGCAGAAGTGCGAAAAATTTGTTGTCTTCTCAACCATTTCTTAGCTTCAAACTGCCACATCTCGCGAACGGATTGAACAAACCCAAAAATTCCTACTACATCTGAAAGAAGAAACTCGCCCGATTACAAAGGTATGTGTATTTTTTCACTAGGCCATTCTGGTTAAGCGTTTGGAGCAGCAGAAGTGCGAAAAATTTGTTGCCATCTCAAGCATTTCTTAGCTTCAAACTCCCACATCTCGCGAACGGATTGACCAAACCGAAAAATTCCTAGTATTATATATCTGAAAGTAGAAACTCACCCGATTACAAAGGTATGTGTATTTTTTCACTAGGCCATTATTGTTAAGCGTTTGGAGCAGCAGAAGTGCGAAAAATTTGTTGTTTTCTCAACCACATCTTAGCTTCAAACTCCCACATCTCGCGAACGGATTGACCAAACCCAAAAATATCCTACTACATCTGAAAGTAGAAACTCGCCCGATTACAACGGTATGTGTATTTTTTCCCTAGGCCATTCTGGTTAAGCGTTTGGACCAGCAGAAGTGCGAAAAATTTGTTGTCTTCTCAACCATTTCTTAGCTTCAAACTGCCACATCTCGCGAACGGATTGACCAAACCCAAAAATATCCTACTACATCTGAAAGTAGAAACTCGCCCGATTACAACGGTATGTGTATTTTTTCCCTAGGCCATTCTGGTTAAGCGTTTCGACCAGCAGAAGTGCGAAAAATTTGTTGTCTTCTCAACCATTTCTTAGCTTCAAACTGCCACATCTCGCGAACGGATTGAACAAACCCAAAAATTCCTACTACATCTGAAAGAACAAACTCGCCCGATTACAAAGGTATGTGTATTTTTTCACTAGGCCATTCTGGTTAAGCGTTTGGAGCAGCAGAAGTGCGAAAAATTTGTTGCCTTCTCAAGCATTTCCTAGCTTCAAGCTCCCATATCTCGCGAACGGATTGACCAAACCCAAAAATTCCTGCTGCGTCTGAATGTAGAAATTCGCCCGATTACAACGGTATGTGTATTTTTTCCCTAGGCCGTTCTGGTTAAGCGTTTGGGGCAGCTGAAGTGCGAAAAATTTGTTGTCTTCTCAACCATTTCTTAGCTTCAAACTCCCATATCTCTTGACCGTATTGACCAAACCCAAAAATTCCTGCTGCGTCTGAATGTAGAAACTCGCCCGATTACAACGGTATGTGTATTTTTTCCCTAGGCCATACTGGTTAAGCGTTTGGAGCAGCAGAAGTGCGAAAAAGTTGTTGCCTTCTCAACCATTTCTTAGCTTCAAACTCCCACATCTCGCGAACGGATTGACCAAACCGAAAAATTCCTAGTATTATATATCTGAAAGTAGAAACTCGCCCGATTACAAAGGTATGTGTATTTTTTCACTAGGCCATTATTGTTAAGCGTTTGGAGCAGCAGAAGTGCGAAAAATTTGGTGTCTTCTCAACCATTTCTTAGCTTCAAACTCCCATATCTCGCGAACGGATTGACCACACCCAAAAATTCCTGCTGCGTCTGAATGTAGAAACTCGCCCGATTAAAACGGTATGTTTTTTTTCCCTAGTCCATTCTGGTTAAGCGTTTGGAGCAGCAGAAGTGCGAAAAATTTGTTGTCTTCTCAACCATTTCTTAGCTTCAAACTCCCACATCTCGCGAACGGATTGACCAAATCCAAAAATTCCTACTATATCTGAAAGTAGAAACTCGCCCGATTACAAAGGTATGTGTATTTTTTCACTAGGCCATTATTGTTAAGCGTTTGCAGCAGGAGAGGTGCGAAATATTTGGTGTCTTTTCAACCATTTCTTAGCTTCAAACTCCCATATCTCGCGAACGGATTGACCACACCCAAAAATTCCTGCTGCGTCTGAATGTAGAAACTCGCCCGATTACAACGGTATGTGTATTTTTTCCCTAGTCCATTCTGGTTAAGCGTTTGGAGCAGCAGAAGTGCGAAAAATTTGTTGTCTTCTCAACCATTTATTAGCTTCAAACTCCCACATCTCGCGAACGGATTGACCAAACCCAAAAATTCCTACTACATCTGAAAGAAGGAACTCGCCCGATTACAACGGTATGTGTATTTTTTCCCTAGGCCATTCTGGTTAAGCGTTTGGAGCAGCAGAAGTGCGAAAAAGTTGTTGCCTCCTCAACCATTTCTTAGCTTCAAACTCCCACATCTCGCGAACGGATTGACCAAACCGAAAAATTCCTACTATATCTGAAAGTAGAAACTCGCCCGATTACAAAGGTATGTGTATTTTTTCACTAGGCCATTCTTGTTAAGCGTTTGGAGCAGCAGAAGTGCGAAAAATTTGTTGTCTTCTCAACAATTTCTTAGCTTCAAACTCCCACATCTCGCGAACGGATTGACCAAACCCAAAAATTCCTACTATATCTGAAAGTAGAAACTCGCCCGATTACAAAGGTATGTGTATTTTTTCACTAGGCCTTTATTGTTAAGCGTTTGGAGCAGCAGAAGTGCGAAATATTTGGTGTCTTCTCAACCATTTCTTAGCTTCAATCTCCCATATCTCGCGAACGGATTGACCACACCCAAAAATTCCTGCTGCGTCTGAATGTAGAAACTCGCCCGATTACAACGGTATGTGTATTTTTTCCCTAGTCCATTCTGGTTAAGCGTTTGGAGCAGCGGAAGTGCGAAAAATTTGTTGTCTTCTCAACAATTTCTTAGCTTCAAACTCCCACATCTCGCGAACGGATTGACCAAACCCAAAAATTCCTACTATATCTGAAAGTAGAAACTCGCCCGATTACAAACGTATGTGTATTTTTTCACTAGGCCATTATTGTTAAGCGTTTGGAGCAGCAGAAGTGCGAAAAATTTGGTGTCTTCTCAACCATTTCTTAGCTTCAAACTGCCACATCTCGCGAACGGATTGACCAAACCCCAAAATTCCTACTATATCTGAAAGTAGAAACTCGCCCGATTACAGAGGTATGTGTATTTTTTCACTTGGCCATTATTGTTAAGCGTTTGGAGCAGCAGAAGTGCGAAAAATTTGTTGTTTTCTCCACCACATCTTAGCTTCAAACTCCCACATCTCGCGAACGGATTGACCAAACCCAAACATATCCTACTACATCTGAAAGTAGAAACTCGCCCGATTACAACGGTATGTGTATTTTTTCCCTAGGCCATTCTGGTTAAGCGTTTGGACCAGCAGAAGTGCGAAAAATTTGTTGTCTCCTCAACCATTTCTTAGCTTCAAACTGCCACATCTCGCGAACGGATTGACCAAACCCAAAAATTCCTACTACATCTGAAAGTAGAAACTCGCCCGATTACAGAGGTATGTGTATTTTTTCCCTAGTCCATTCTGGTTAAGCGTTTGGAGCAGCAGAAATGCGAAAAATTTGTTGTCTTCTCAACCATTTCTTAGCTTCAAACTGACACATCTCGCGAACGGATTGACCAAACCCAAAAATTCCTACTACATCTGAAAGTAGAAACTCGCCCGATTACAGAGGTATGTGTATTTTTTCCCTAGTCCATTCTGGTTAAGCGTTTGGAGCAGCGGAAGTGCGAAAAATTTGTTGTCTTCTCAACAATTTCTTAGCTTCAAACTCCCACATCTCGCGAACGGATTGACCAAACCCAAAAATTCCTACTATATCTGAAAGTAGAAACTCGCCCGATTACAAAGGTATGTGTATTTTTTCACTA
Source organism: Ptiloglossa arizonensis (assembly GCF_051014685.1). NCBI lineage: Eukaryota > Metazoa > Arthropoda > Insecta > Hymenoptera > Colletidae > Ptiloglossa > Ptiloglossa arizonensis. The sequence continues at coordinate 23,746 of NW_027480063.1, read as the reverse complement.
GGCCTTTATTGTTAAGCGTTTGGAGCAGCAGAAGTGCGAAATATTTGGTGTCTTCTCAACCATTTCTTAGCTTCAAACTCCCATATCTCGCGAACGGTTTGACCACACCCAAAAATACCTGCTGCGTCTGAATGTAGAAACTCGCCCGATTACAACGGTATGTGTCTTTTTTCCCTAGGCCGTTCTGGTTAAGCGTTTGGAGCAGCTGAAATGCGCAAAATTTGTTGCCTCCTCAACCATTTCTTAGCTTCCAACTCCCATATCTCGCGAACGGATTGACCAAGCCCAAAAATTTCTGTTACATATGAAAGTAGAAACTCGCCCGATTACAACGGCATGTGTATTTTTCCCTAGGCCATTCTGGTTAAGCGTTTGGAGCAGCTGAAATGCGCAAAATTTGTTGCCTCCTCAACCATTTCTTAGTTTCCAACTCCCATATCTCGCGAACGGATTGACCAAACCCAAAAATTCCTACTACATATGAAAGTAGAAGCTCGCCCGATTACAACGGCATGTGTATTTTTTCACTAGGCCATTCTGGTTAAGCGTTTGGAGCAGCAGAAGTGCGAAAAATTTGTTGCCTTCTCAAGCATTTCTTAGCTTCAAACTCCCATATCTCGCGAACGGATTGACCAAACACAAAAATTCCTGCTGCGTCTGAACGAAGAAACTCGCCCGATTACAACGGTATTTGTATTTTTTCCCTAGTCCATTCTGGTTAAGCGTTTGGAGCAGCAAAAGTGCGAAAAATTTGTTGTCTTCTCAACCATTTCTTAGCTTCAAACTCCCACATCTCGCGAACGGATTGACCAAACCCAAAAATTCCTACTACATCTGAAAGAAGAAACTCGCCCGATTACAAAGGTACGTGCATCTTTTCACTAGGCCATTCTGGTTAAGCGTTTGGAGTAGCAGAAGTGCGAAAAATTTGTTGCCTTCTCAAGCATTTCCTAGCTTCAAACTCCCATATCTCTTGACCGTATTGACCAAACCCAAAAATTCCTGCTGCGTCTGAATGTAGAAACACGCCCGATTACAACGGTATGTGTATTTTTTCCCTAGGCCATTCTGGTTAAGCGTTTGGAGCAGCAGAAGTGCGAAAAATTTGTTGCCTTCTCAACCATTTCTTAGCTTCAAACTCCCACATCTCGCGAACGGATTGACCACACCCAAAAATTCCTGCTGCGTCTGAATGTAGAAACTCGCCCGATTACAACGGTATGTGTCTTTTTTCCCTAGGCCGTTCTGGTTAAGCGTTTGGGGCAGCAGAAGTGCGAAAAATTTGTTGTCTTCTCAACCATTTCTTAGCTTCAAACTGCCACATCTCGCGAACGGGTTGACCAAACCCAAAAATTCCTACTACATCTGAAAGAAGAAACTCGCCCGATTACAAAGGTATGTGTATTTTTTCACTAGGCCATTCTGGTTTAGCGTTTGGAGCAGAAGAAGTGCGAAAAATTTGTTGCATTCTCAAGCATTTCCTAGCTTCAAACTCCCATATCTCTTGACCGTATTGACCAAACCCAAAAATTCCTGCTAGGTCTGAATGTAGAAACTCGCCCGATTACAACGGTATGTGTATTTTTTCCCTAGGCCATACTGGTTAAGCGTTTGGAGCAGCAGAAGTGCGAAAAAGTTGTTGCCTTCTCAACGATTTCTTAGCTTCAAACTCCCACATCTCGCGAACGGATTGACCAAACCGAAAAATTCCTAGTATTATATATCTGAAAGTAGAAACTCGCCCGATTACAAAGGTATGTGTATTTTTTCACTAGGCCATTATTGTTAAGCGTTTGGAGCAGCAGAAGTGCGAAAATTGGGTGTCTTCTCAACCATTTCTTAGCTTCAAACTCCCATATCTCGCGAACGGATTGACCACACCCAAAAATTCCTGCTGCGTCTGAATGTAGAAACTCGCCCGATTACAACGGTATGTGTATTTTTTCCCTAGTCCATTCTGGTTAAGCGTTTGGTGCAGCAGAATTGCGAAAAATTTGTTGTCTTCTCAACCATTTCTTAGCTTCAAGCTCCCACATCTCGCGAACGGATTGACCAAACCCAAAAATTCCTACTATATCTGAAAGTAGAAACTCGCCCGATTACAAAGGTATGTGTATTTTTTCACTAGGCCATTATTGTTAAGCGTTTGGAGCAGTAGAATTGCGAAAAATTTGGTGTCTTCTCAACCATTTCTTAGCTTCAAACTGACAGATCTCGCGAACGGATTGACCAAGCGCAAAAATTCCTACTACATCTGAAAGAAGAAACTCGCCCGATTACAAAGGTATGTGTATTTTTTCACTAGGCCATTCTGGTTAAGCGTTTGGAGCAGCAGAAGTGCGAAAGATTTGTTGTCTTCTCAACCATTTCTTAGCTTCAAACTGCCACATCTCGCGAACGGATTGACCAAACCCAAAAATTCCTACTATATCTGAAAGTAGAAACTCGCCCGATTACAAAGGTATGTGTATTTTCTCACTAGGCCATTATTGTTAAGCGTTTGGAGCAGCAGAAGTGCGAAAAATTTGTTGTTTTCTCAACCACATCTTAGCTTCAAACTCCAACATCTCGCGAACGGATTGACGAAACCCAAAAATATCCTACTACATCTGAAAGTAGAAACTCGTACGAAAACAACGGTATGTGCATTTTATCCCTAGGCCGTTCTGGTTAAGCGTTTGGGGCAGCAGAAGTGCGAAAAATTTGTTGCCTTCTCAAGCATTTCTTAGCTTCAAACTCCCATATCTCGCGAACGGATTGACCACACCCAAAAATTCCTGCTGCGTCTGAATATAGAAACTCGCCCGATTACAACGGTATGTGCATTTTATCCCTAGGCCGTTCTGGTTAAGCGTTTGGGGCAGCAGAAGTGCGAAAAATTTGTTGCCTTCTCAACCATTTCTTAGCTTCCAACTCCCATATCTCGCGAACGGATTGACCAAACCGAAATATTTCTATTACATATGAAAGTAGAAGCTCGCCCGATTACAACGGCATGTGTATTTTTCCCTAGGTCATTCTGGTTAAGCGTTTGGAGCAGCAGAAGTGCGAAAAATTTGTTGTTTTCTCAACCACATCTTAGCTTCAAACTCCCACATCTCGCGAACGGATTGACCAAACCCAAAAATATCCTACTACATCTGAAAGTAGAAACTCGCCCGATTACAACGGTATGTGTATTTTTTCCCTAGGCCATTCTGGTTAAGCGTTTGGACCAGCAGAAGTGCGAAAAATTTGTTGTCTTCTCAACCATTTCTTAGCTTCAAACTGCCACATCTCGCGAACGGATTGAACAAACCCAAAAATTCCTACTACATCTGAAAGAAGAAACTCGCCCGATTACAAAGGTATGTGTATTTTTTCACTAGGCCATTCTGGTTAAGCGTTTGGAGCAGCAGAAGTGCGAAAAATTTGTTGCCTTCTCAAGCATTTCCTAGCTTCAAACTCCCATATCTCGCGAACGGGTTGACCAAACCCAAAAATTCCTGCTGCGTCTGAATGTAGAAATTCGCCCGATTACAACGGTATGTGTATTTTTTCCCTAGGCCGTTCTGGTTAAGCGTTTGGGGCAGCAGAAGTGCGAAAAATTTGTTGTCTTCTCAACCATTTCTTAGCTTCAAACTGCCACATCTCGCGAACGGATTGACCAAACCCAAAAATTCCTACTACATCTGAAAGAAGAAACTCGCCCGATTACAAAGGTATGTGTATTTTTTCACTAGGCCATTCTGGTTAAGCGTTTGGAGCAGAAGAAGTGCGAAAAATTTGTTGCCTTCTCAAGCATTTCCTAGCTTCAAACTCCCATATCTCTTGACCGTATTGACCAAACCCAAAAATTCCTGCTGCGTCTGAATGTAGAAACTCGCCCGATTACAACGGTATGTGTATTTTTTCACTAGGCCATACTGGTTAAGCGTTTGGAGCAGCAGAAGTGCGAAAAAGTTGTTGCCTTCTCAACCATTTCTTAGCTTCAAACTCCCACATCTCGCGAACGGATTGACCAAACCGAAAAATTCCTAGTATTATATATCTGAAAGTAGAAACTCGCCCGATTACAAAGGTATGTGTATTTTTTCACTAGGCCATTATTGTTAAGCGTTTGGAGCAGCAGAAGTGCGAAAAATTTGGTGTCTTCTCAACCATTTCTTTGCTTCAAACCGCCACATCTCGCGAACGGATTGACCAAACCCAAAAATTCCTACTATATCTGAAAGTAGAAACTCGCCCGATTACAAAGGTATGTGTATTTTTTCACTTGGCCATTATTGTTAAGCGTTTGGAGCAGCAGAAGTGCGAAAAATTTGTTGTTTTCTCAACCACATCTTAGCTTCAAACTCCCACATCTCGCGAACGGATTGACCAAACCCAAAAATATCCTACTACATCTGAAAGTAGAAACTCGCCCGATTACAACGGTATGTGTATTTTTTCCCTAGGCCATTCTGGTTAAGCGTTTGGACCAGCAGAAGTGCGAAAAATTTGTTGTCTTCTCAACCATTTCTTAGCTTCAAACTGCCACATCTCGCGAACGGATTGACCAAACCCAAAAATTCCTACTACATCTGAAAGTAGAAACTCGCCCGATTAAAGAGGTATGTGTATTTTTTCCCTAGTCCATTTTGGTTAAGCGTTTGGAGCAGCAGAAATGCGAAAAATTTGTTGTCTTCTCAACCATTTCTTAGCTTCAAACTGACACATCTCGCGAACGGATTGACCAAACCCAAAAATTCCTACTACATCTGAATGTAGAAACTCGCCCGATTACAACGGTATGTGTCTTTTTTCCCTAGGCCGTTCTGGTTAAGCGTTTGGAGCAGCTGAAATGCGCAAAATTTGTTGCCTCCTCAACCAATTCTTAGCTTCCAACTCCCATATCTCGCGAACGGATTGACCAAACCCAAAAATTCCTACTACATCTGAAAGAAGAAACTCGCCCGATTACAAAGGTACGTGCATCTTTTCACTAGGCCATTCTGGTTAAGCGTTTGGAGTAGCAGAAGTGCGAAAAATTTGTTGCCTTCTCAAGCATTTCCTAGCTTCAAACTCCCATATCTCTTGACCGTATTGACCAAACCCAAAAATTCCTGCTGCGTCTGAATGTAGAAACACGCCCGATTACAACGGTATGTGTATTTTTTCCCTAGGCCATTCTGGTTAAGCGTTTGGAGCAGCAGAAGTGCGAAAAATTTGTTGGCTTCTCAACCATTTCTTAGCTTCAAACTCCCACATCTCGCGAACGGATTGACCACACCCAAAAATTCCTGCTGCGTCTGAATGTAGAAACTCGCCCGATTACAACGGTATGTGTCTTTTTTCCCTAGGCCGTTCTGGTTAAGCGTTTGGGGCAGCAGAAGTGCGAAAAATTTGTTGTCTTCTCAACCATTTCTTAGCTTCCAACTCCCATATCTCGCGAACGGATTGACCAAACCGAAAAATTCCTAGTATTATATATCTGAAAGTAGAAACTAGCCCGATTACAAAGGTATGTGTATTTTTTCACTAGGCCATTATTGTTAAGCGTTTGGAGCAGCAGAAGTGCGAAAAATTGGGTGTCTTCTCAACCATTTCTTAGCTTCAAACTCCCATATCTCGCGAACGGGTTGACCACACCCAAAAATTCCTGCTGCGTCTGAATGTAGAAACTCGCCCGATTACAACGGTATGTGTCTTTTTTCCCTAGGCCGTTCTGGTTAAGCGTTTGGGGCAGCAGAAGTGCGAAAAATTTGTTGGCTTCTCAACCATTTCTTAGCTTCAAACTCCCATATCTCGCGAACGGGTTGACCACACCCAAAAATTCCTGCTGCGTCTGAATGTAGAAACTCGCCCGATTACAACGGTATGTGTCTTTTTTCCCTAGGCCGTTCTGGTTAAGCGTTTGGGGCAGCAGAAGTGCGAAAAATTTGTTGTCTTCTCAACCATTTCTTAGCTTCCAACTCCCATATCTCGCGAACGGATTGACCAAACCGAAAAATTCCTAGTATTATATATCTGAAAGTAGAAACTAGCCCGATTACAAAGGTATGTGTATTTTTTCACTAGGCCATTATTGTTAAGCGTTTGGAGCAGCAGAAGTGCGAAAAATTGGGTGTCTTCTCAACCATTTCTTAGCTTCAAACTCCCATATCTCGCGAACGGGTTGACCACACCCAAAAATTCCTGCTGCGTCTGAATGTAGAAACTCGCCCGATTACAACGGTATGTGTATTTTTTCCCTAGTCCATTCTGGTTAAGCGTTTGGTGCAGCAGAAGTGCGAAAAATTTGTTGTCTTCTCAACCATTTCTTAGCTTCAAACTCCCACATCTCGCGAACGGATTGACCAAACCCAAAAATTCCTACTATATCTGAAAGTAGAAACTCGCCCGATTACAAAGGTATGTGTATTTTTTCACTAGGCCATTATTGTTAAGCGTTTGGAGCAGCAGAAGTGCGAAAAATTTGGTGTCTTCTCAACCATTTCTTAGCTTCAAACTGACACATCTCGCGAACGGATTGACCAAACGCAAAAATTCCTACTACATCTGAAAGAAGAAACTCGCCCGATTACAAAGGTATGTGTATTTTTTCACTAGGCCATTCTGGTTAAGCGTTTGGAGCAGCAGAAGTGCGAAAAATTTGTTGCCTTCTCAAGCATTTCGTAGCTTCAAACTCCCATATCTCGCGAACGGATTGACCAAACCCAAAAATTCCTACTACATCTGAAAGAAGGAACTCGCCCGATTAGAGCGGTATGTGTATTTTTTCCCTAGGCCATTCTGGTTAAGCGTCTGGTGCAGCAGAAATGCGCAAAATTTGTTGCCATCTCAAGCATTTCCTTGCTTCAAACTCCCATATCTCGCGAACGGATTGACCAAACCCAAAAATTCCTATTGCGTCTGAATGTAGAAACTCGCCCGATTACAACGGTATGTGTATTTTTTCCCTAGGCAATTCTGTCTAAGCGTTTGGAGCAGCTAAGTGCGAAAAATTTGTTGCCTTCTCAAGCATTTCTTAGCTTCAAACTCCCATATCTCGCGAACGGATTGACCACACCCAAAAATTCCTGCTGCGTCTGAATGTAGAAACTCGCCCGATTACAACAGTATGTGTATTTTATCCCTAGGCCGTTCTGGTTAAGCGTTTGGGGCAGCAGAAGTGCGAAAAATTTGTTGCCTTCTCAACCATTTCTTAGCTTCCAATTCCCATATCTCGCGAACGGATTGACCAAACCCAAAAATTTCTATTACATATGAAAGTAGAAGCTCGCCCGATTACAACGGCATGTGTATTTTTCCCTAGGCCATTCTGGTTAAGCGTTTGGAGCAGCAGAAGTGCGAAAAATTTGTTGTTTTCTCAACCACATCTTAGCTTCAAACTCCCACATCTCGCGAACGGATTGACCAAACCCAAAAATTTCTATTACATATGAAAGTAGAAGCTCGCCCGATTACAACGGCATGTGTATTTTTCCCTAGGCCATTCTGGTTAAGCGTTTGGAGCAGCAGAAGTGCGAAAAATTTGGTGTCTTCTCAACCATTTCTTAGCTTCAAACTCCCATATCTCGCGAACGGATTGACCACACCCAAAAATTCCTGCTGCGTCTGAATGTAGAAACTCGCCCGATTACAACGGTATGTGTATTTTTTCCCTAGGCCATTCTGGTTAAGCGTTTGATGCAGCAGAAATGCGAAAAATTTGTTGTCTTCTCAACCACTTCTTAGCTTCAAACTGCCACATCTCGGGAACGGATTGACCAAACCCAAAAATTCCTACTATATCTGAAAGTAGAAACTCGCCCGATTACAAAGGTATGTGTATTTTCTCACTAGGCCATTATTGTTAAGCGTTTGGAGCAGCAGAAGTGCGAAAAATTTGTTGTTTTCTCAACCACATCTTAGCTTCAAACTCCCACATCTCGCGAACGGATTGACGAAACCCAAAAATATCCTACTACATCTGAAAGTAGAAACTCGTACGAAAACAACGGTATGTGCATTTTATCCCTAGGCCATTCTGGTTAAGCGTTTGGAGCAGCAGAAGTGCGAAAAATTTGTTGTTTTCTCCACCACATCTTAGCTTCAAACTCCCACATCTCGCGAACGGATTGACCAAATCCAAAAATATCCTACAACGTCTGAAAGTAGAAACTCGCCCGGTTACAACGGAATGTGTATTTTTTCCCTAGGCCATTCTGGTTAAGCGTTTGGAGCAGCAGATGTGCGAAAAATTTGTTTTCTTCTCAACAATTTCTTAGCTTCAAACTCCCACATCTCGCGAACGGATTGACCAAACACAAAAATTTCTACTACATCTGAAAGTAGAAACTCGCCCGATTACAAAGGTATGTGTATTTTTTCACTAGGCCATCCTGGTTAAGCGTTTGGAGCAGCAGAAGTGCGAAAAATTTGTTGCCTTCTCAAGCATTTCTTAGCTTCAAACTCCCATATCTCGCGAACGGATTGACCAAACCCAAAAATTCCTGCTGCGTCTGAATGTAGAAACTCGCCCGATTACAACGGTATGTGTATTTTTTCCATAAGCCATCCTGGTTAAGCGTTTGGAGCAGCAGAAGTGCGAAAAATTTGTTGCCTTCTCAACCATTTCTTAGCTTCAAACTCCCACATCTCGCGAAAGGATTGACAAAACCCAAAAATTCCTACTACATCTGAATGTAGAAACTCGCCCGATTACAACGGTATGTGTCTTTTTTCCCTAGGCCGTTCTGGTTAAGCGTTTGGGGCAGCAGAAGTGCGAAAAATTTGTTGTCTTCTCAACCATTTCTTAGCTTCAAACTGCCACATCTCGCGAACGGATTGACCAAACCGAAAAACTCCTACTACATCTGAAAGAAGAAACTCGCCCGATTACAAAGGTATGTGTATTTTTTCACTAGGCCATTCTGGTTTAGCGTTTGGAGCAGAAGAAGTGCGAAAAATTTGTTGCATTCTCAAGCATTTCCTAGCTGCAAACTCCCATATCTCTTGACCGTTTTGACCAAACCCAAAAATTCCTGCTAGGTCTGAATGTAGAAACTCGCCCGATTACAACGGTATGTGTATTTTTTCCCTAGGCCATACTGGTTAAGCGTTTGGAGCAGCAGAAGTGCGAAAAAGTTGTTGCCTTCTCAACCATTTCTTAGCTTCAAACTCCCACATCTCGCGAACGGATTGACCAAACCGAAAAATTCCTAGTATTATATATCTGAAAGTAGAAACTCGCCCGATTACAAAGGTATGTGTATTTTTTCACTAGGCCATTATTGTTAAGCGTTTGGAGCAGCAGAAGTGCGAAAAATTGGGTGTCTTCTCAACCATTTCTTAGCTTCAAACTCCCATATCTCGCGAACGGATTGACCACACCCAAAAATTCCTGCTGCGTCTGAATGTAGAAACTCGCCCGATTACAACGGTATGTGTATTTTTTCCCTAGTCCATTCTGGTTAAGCGTTTGGTGCAGCAGAAGTGCGAAAAATTTGTTGTCTTCTCAACCATTTCTTAGATTCAAACTCCCACATCTCGCGAACGGATTGAACAAACCCAAAAATTCCTACTATATCTGAAAGTAGAAACTCGCCCGATTACAAAGGTATGTGTATTTTTTCACTAGGCCATTATTGTTAAGCGTTTGGAGCAGCAGAAGTGCGAAAAATTTGGTGTCTTCTCAACCATTTCTTAGCTTCAAACTGACACATCTCGCGAACGGATTGACCAAACGCAAAAATTCCTACTACATCTGAAAGAAGAAACTCGCCCGATTACAAAGGTATGTGTATTTTTTCACTAGGCCATTCTGGTTAAGCGTTTGGAGCAGCAGAAGTGCGAAAAATTTGTTGCCTTCTCAAGCATTTCCTAGCTTCAAACTCCCATATCTCGCGAACGGATTGACCAAACCCAAAAATTCCTATTGCGTCTGAAAGTAGAAACTCGTACGAAAACAACGGTATGTGTATTTTTTCCCGAGGCCGTTCTGGTTAAGCGTTTGGAGCAGCTGAAATGCGCAAAATTTGTTGCCTTCTCAAGCATTTCCTAGCTTCAAACTCCCATATCTCGCGAACGGATTGACCAAACCCAAAAATTCCTATTGCGTCTGAATGTAGAAACTCGCCCGATTACAACGGTATGTGTATTTTTTCCCTAGGCAATTCTGTCTAAGCGTTTGGAGCAGCTAAGTGCGAAAAATTTGTTGCCTTCTCAAGCATTTCTTAGCTTCAAACTCCCATATCTCGCGAACGGATTGACCACACCCAAAAATTCCTGCTGCGTCTGAATGTAGAAACTCGCCCGATTACAACGGTATGCGTATTTTATCCCTAGGCCGTTCTGGTTAAGCGTTTGGGGCAGCAGAAGTGCGAAAAATTTGTTGCCTTCTCAACCATTTCTTAGCTTCCAACTCCCATATCTCGCGAACGGATTGACCAAACCCAAAAATTTCTATTACATATGAAAGTAGAAGCTCGCCCGATTACAAAGGTATGTGTATTTTTTCCCTAGTCCATTCTGGTTAAGCGTTTGGAGCAGCAGGAATGCGAAAAATTTGTTGTCTTCTCTACCATTTCTTAGATTCAAACTGCCGCATCTCGCGAACGGATTGACCAAACCCAAAAATTCCTATTGCGTCTGAAAGTAGAAACTCGTACGATAGCAACGGTATTTGTATTTTTTCCCAAGGCCATTCTGGTTAAGCGTTTGGAGCAGCTGAAATGCCCAAATTTTGTTGCCTTCTAAACCATTTCTTAGCTTCAAACTCCAATATCTCGCGAACGGATTGACCACACCCAAAAAATCCTACTACATCTGAATGTAGAAACTCGCCCGTTTACAAAGGTATGTGTATTTTTTCACTGGGCCATTCTGGTTAAGCGTTTGGAGCAGCAGAAGTGCGAAAAATTTGTTGTCTTCTCAACCATTTCTTAGCTTCAAACTCCCATATCTCGCGAACGGATTGACCAAACCCAAAAATTCCTATTGCGTCTGAAAGTAGAAACTCGTACGATCACAACGGTATTTGTATTTTTTCCCAAGGCCACTCTGGTTAAGCGTTTGGAGCAGCAGAAGTGCGAAAAATTTGTTGCCTTGTCAACCATTTCTTAGCGTCAAACTCCCACATCTCGCGAACGGATTGACCAAACACAAAAATTCCTGCTGCGTCTGAATGTAGAAACACGCCCGATTACAACGGTATGTGTATTTTTTCCCTAGGCCATTCTCGTTAAGCGTTTGGAGCAGCAGAAGTGCGAAAAATTTGTTGCCTTCTCAAGCATTTCTTAGCTTCAAACTCCCATATCTCGCGAACGGATTGACCACACCCAAAAATTCCTGCTGCGTCTGAATGTAGAAACTCGCCCGATTACAACGGTATGTGTCTTTTTTCCCTAGGCCGTTCTGGTTAAGCGTTTGGGGCAGCAGAAGTGCGAAAAATTTGTTGTCTTCTCAACCATTTCTTAGCTTCAAACTCCCATATCTCGCGAACGGATTGACCAAACCCAAAAATTCCTATTGCGTCTGAAAGTAGAAACGCGTACGATAACAACGGTATGTGTATTTTTTCCCAAGGCCATTCTGGTTAAGCGTTTGGAGCAGCTGAAATGCGCAAAATTTGTTGTCTTCTCAACCATTTCTTAGCTTCCAACTCCCATATCTCGCGAACGGATTGACCAAACCCAAAAATTTCTATTACATATGAAAGTAGAAGCTCGCCCGATTACAAAGGTATGTGTATTTTTTCCCTAGTCCATTCTGGTTAAGCGTTTGGAGCAGCAGGAATGCGAAAAATTTGTTGTCTTCTCTACCATTTCTTAGATTCAAACTGCCGCATCTCGCGAACGGATTGACCAAACCCAAAAATTCCTATTGCGTCTGAAAGTAGAAACTCGTACGATAGCAACGGTATTTGTATTTTTTCCCAAGGCCATTCTGGTTAAGCGTTTGGAGCAGCTGAAATGCCCAAATTTTGTTGCCTTCTAAACCATTTCTTAGCTTCAAACTCCAATATCTCGCGAACGGATTGACCACACCCAAAAAATCCTACTACATCTGAATGTAGAAACTCGCCCGTTTACAAAGGTATGTGTATTTTTTCACTGGGCCATTCTGGTTAAGCGTTTGGAGCAGCAGAAGTGCGAAAAATTTGTTGTCTTCTCAACCATTTCTTAGCTTCAAACTCCCATATCTCGCGAACGGATTGACCAAACCCAAAAATTCCTATTGCGTCTGAAAGTAGAAACTCGTACGATAACAACGGTATTTGTATTTTTTCCCAAGGCCACTCTGGTTAAGCGTTTGGAGCAGCAGAAGTGCGAAAAATTTGTTGCCTTGTCAACCATTTCTTAGCGTCAAACTCCCACATCTCGCGAACGGATTGACCAAACACAAAAATTCCTGCTGCGTCTGAATGTAGAAACACGCCCGATTACAACGGTATGTGTATTTTTTCCCTAGGCCATTCTCGTTAAGCGTTTGGAGCAGCAGAAGTGCGAAAAATTTGTTGCCTTCTCAAGCATTTCTTAGCTTCAAACTCCCATATCTCGCGAACGGATTGACCACACCCAAAAATTCCTGCTGCGTCTGAATGTAGAAACTCGCCCGATTACAACGGTATGTGTCTTTTTTCCCTAGGCCGTTCTGGTTAAGCGTTTGGGGCAGCAGAAGTGCGAAAAATTTGTTGTCTTCTCAACCATTTCTTAGCTTCAAACTCCCATATCTCGCGAACGGATTGACCAAACCCAAAAATTCCTATTGCGTCTGAAAGTAGAAACGCGTACGATAACAACGGTATGTGTATTTTTTCCCAAGGCCATTCTGGTTAAGCGTTTGGAGCAGCTGAAATGCGCAAAATTTGTTGTCTTCTCAACCATTTCTTGGCTTCAAACTCCCACATCTCGCGAACGGATTGACCAAACCCAAAAATTCCTAGTATTATATATCTGAAAGTAGAAACTCGCCCGATTACAACGGTATGTGTATTTTTTCCCTAGGCCATACTGGTTAAGCGTTTGGAGCAGCAGAAGTGCGAAAAAGTTGTTGCCTTCTCAACCATTTCTTAGCTTCAAACTCCCACATCTCGCGAACGGATTGCCCAAACCGAAAAATTCCTAGTATTATATATCTGAAAGTAGAAACTCGCCCGATTACAAAGGTATGTGTATTTTTTCACTAGGCCATTATTATTAAGCGTTTGGAGCAGCAGAAGTGCGAAAAATTTGGTGTCTTCTCAACCATTTCTTAGCTTCAAACTCCCATATCTCGCGAACGGATTGACCACACCCAAAAATTCCTGCTGCGTCTGAATGTAGAAACTCGCCCGATTACAACGGTATGTTTTTTTTTCCCTAGTCCATTCTGGTTAAGCGTTTGGAGCAGCAGAAGTGCGAAAAATTTGTTGTCTTCTCAACCATTTCTTAGCTTCAAACTCCCACATCTCGCGAACGGATTGACCAAACCCAAAAATTCCTACTATATCTGAAAGTAGAAACTCGCCCGATTACAAAGGTATGTGTATTTTTTCACTAGGCCATTATTGTTAAGCGTTTGCAGCAGGAGAAGTGCGAAATATTTGGTGTCTTCTCAACCATTTCTTAGCTTCAAACTCCCATATCGCGCGAACGGATTGACCACACCCAAAAATTCCTGCTGCGTCTGAATGTAGAAACTCGCCCGATTACAACGGTATGTGTATTTTTTCCCTAGTCCATTCTGGTTAAGCGTTTGGAGCAGCAGAAGTGCGAAAAATTTGTTGTCTTCTCAACCATTTATTAGCTTCAAACTCCCACATCTCGCGAACGGATTGACCAAACCCAAAAATTCCTACTACATCTGAAAGAAGGAACTCGCCCGATTACAACGGTATGTGTATTTTTTCCCTAGGCCATTCTGGTTAAGCGTTTGGAGCAGCAGAAGTGCGAAAAAGTTGTTGCCTCCTCAACCATTTCTTAGCTTCAAACTCCCACATCTCGCGAACGGATTGACCAAACCGAAAAATTCCTACTATATCTGAAAGTAGAAACTCGCCCGATTACAAAGGTATGTGTATTTTTTCACTAGGCCATTATTGTTAAGCGTTTGGAGCAGCAGAAGTGCGAAAAATTTGGTGTCTTCTCAACCATTTCTTAGCTTCAAACTCCCATATCTCGCGAACGGATTGACCACACCCAAAAATTCCTGCTGCGTCTGAATGTAGAAACTCGCCCGATTAAAACGGTATGTTTTTTTTCCCTAGTCCATTCTGGTTAAGCGTTTGGAGCAGCAGAAGTGCGAAAAATTTGTTGTCTTCTCAACCATTTCTTAGCTTCAAACTCCCACATCTCGCGAACGGATTGACCAAATCCAAAAATTCCTACTACATCTGAAAGAAGAAACTCGCCCGATTACAAAGGTATGTGTATTTTTTCACTAGGCCATTCTGGTTAAGCGTTTGGAGCAGCAGAAGTGCGAAAAATTTGTTGCCTTCTCAAGCATTTCCTAGCTTCAAACTCCCATATCTCGCGAACGGATTGACCAAACCCAAAAATTCCTGCTGCGTCTGAATGTAGAAATTCGCCCGATTACATCGGTATGTTTATTTTTTCCCTAGGCCATTCTGGTTAGGCGTTTGAAGCAGCAGAAATGCGAAAAATTTGTTGTCTTCTCAACCATTTCTTAGCTTCAAACTGCCACATCTCGCGAACGGATTGACCAAACCCAAAAATTCCTACTATATCTGAAAGTAGAAACTCGCCCGATTACAAAGGTATGTGTATTTTTTCACTAGGCCATTATTGTTAAGCGTTTGGAGCAGCAGAAGTGCGAAAAATTTGTTGTTTTCTCAACCACATCTTAGCTTCAAACTCCCACATCTCGCGAACGGATTGACCAAACCCAAAAATATCCTACTACATCTGAAAGTAGAAACTCGCCCGATTACAACGGTATGTGTATTTTTTCACTAGGCCATTCTGGTTAAGCGTTTGGAGCAGCAGAAGTGCGAAAAATTTGTTGCCTTCTCAAGCATTTCCTAGCTTCAAACTCCCATATCTCGCGAACGGATTGACCAAACCCAAAAATTCCTGCTGCGTCTGAATGTAGAAATTCGCCCGATTACAACGGTATGTGTATTTTTTCCCTAGGCCATTCTGGTTAAGCGTTTGGACCAGCAGAAGTGCGAAAAATTTGTTGTCTTCTCAACCATTTCTTAGCTTCAAACTGCCACATCTCGCGAACGGATTGAACAAACCCAAAAATTCCTACTACATCTGAAAGAAGAAACTCGCCCGATTACAAAGGTATGTGTATTTTTTCACTAGGCCATTCTGGTTAAGCGTTTGGAGCAGCAGAAGTGCGAAAAATTTGTTGCCTTCTCAAGCATTTCCTAGCTTCAAACTCCCATATCTCGCGAACGGATTGACCAAACCCAAAAATTCCTGCTGCGTCTGAATGTAGAAATTCGCCCGATTACAACGGTATGTGTATTTTTTCCCTAGGCCGTTCTGGTTAAGCGTTTGGGGCAGCAGAATTGCGAAAAATTTGTTGTCTTCTCAACCATTTCTTAGCATCAAACTGCCACATCTCGCGAACGGATTGACCAAACCCAAAAATTCCTACTACATCTGAAAGAAGAAACTCGCCCGATTACAAAGGTATGTGTATTTTTTCACTAGGCCATTCTGGTTAAGCGTTTGGAGCAGAAGAAGTGCGAAAAATTTGTTGCCTTCTCAAGCATTTCCTAGCTTCAAACTCCCACATCTCTTGACCGTATTGACCAAACCCAAAAATTCCTGCTGCGTCTGAATGTAGAAACTCGCCCGATTACAACGGTATGTGTATTTTTTCACTAGGCCATACTGGTTAAGCGTTTGGAGCAGCAGAAGTGCGAAAAAGTTGTTGCCTTCTCAACCATTTCTTAGCTTCAAACTCCCACATCTCGCGAACGGATTGACCAAACCGAAAAATGCCTAGTATTATATATCTGAAAGTAGAAACTCGCCCGATTACAAAGGTATGTGTATTTTTTCACTAGGCCATTATTGTTAAGCGTTTGGAGCAGCAGAAGTGCGAAAAATTTGTTGTTTTCTCAACCACATCTTAGCTTCAAACTCCCACATCTCGCGAACGGATTGACCAAACCCAAAAATATCCTACTACATCTGAAAGTAGAAACTCGCCCGATTACAACGGTATGTGTATTTTTTCCTTAGGCCATTCTGGTTAAGCGTTTGGACCAGCAGAAGTGCGAAAAATTTGTTGTCTTCTCAACCATTTCTTAGCTTCAAACTGCCACATCTCGCGAACGGATTGAACAAACCCAAAAATTCCTACTACATCTGAAAGAAGAAACTCGCCCGATTACAAAGGTATGTGTATTTTTTCACTAGGCCATTCTGGTTAAGCGTTTGGAGCAGCAGAAGTGCGAAAAATTTGTTGCCTTCTCAAGCATTTCCTAGCTTCAAGCTCCCATATCTCGCGAACGGATTGACCAAACCCAAAAATTCCTGCTGCGTCTGAATGTAGAAATTCGCCCGATTACAACGGTATGTGTATTTTTTCCCTAGGCCGTTCTGGTTAAGCGTTTGGGGCAGCAGAAGTGCGAAAAATTTGTTGTCTTCTCAACCATTTCTTAGCTTCAAACTCCCATATCTCTTGACCGTATTGACCAAACCCAAAAATTCCTGCTGCGTCTGAATGTAGAAACTCGCCCGATTACAACGGTATGTGTATTTTTTCCCTAGGCCATACTGGTTAAGCGTTTGGAGCAGCAGAAGTGCGAAAAAGTTGTTGCCTTCTCAACCATTTCTTAGCTTCAAACTCCCACATCTCGCGAACGGATTGACCAAACCGAAAAATTCCTAGTATTATATATCTGAAAGTAGAAACTCGCCCGATTACAAAGGTATGTGTATTTTTTCACTAGGCCATTATTGTTAAGCGTTTGGAGCAGCAGAAGTGCGAAAAATTTGGTGTCTTCTCAACCATTTCTTAGCTTCAAACTCCCATATCTCGCGAACGGATTGACCACACCCAAAAATTCCTGCTGCGTCTGAATGTAGAAACTCGCCCGATTAAAACGGTATGTTTTTTTTCCCTAGTCCATTCTGGTTAAGCGTTTGGAGCAGCAGAAGTGCGAAAAATTTGTTGTCTTCTCAACCATTTCTTAGCTTCAAACTCCCACATCTCGCGAACGAATTGACCAAATCCAAAAATTCCTACTATATCTGAAAGTAGAAACTCGCCCGATTACAAAGGTATGTGTATTTTTTCACTAGGCCATTATTGTTAAGCGTTTGCAGCAGGAGAAGTGCGAAATATTTGGTGTCTTCTCAACCATTTCTTAGCTTCAAACTCCCATATCTCGCGAACGGATTGGCCACACCCAAAAATTCCTGCTGCGTCTGAATGTAGAAACTCGCCCGATTACAACGGTATGTGTATTTTTTCCCTAGGCCATTCTGGTTAAGCGTTTGGAGCAGCAGAAGTGCGAAAAAGTTGTTGCCTCCTCAACCATTTCTTAGCTTCAAACTCCCACATCTCGCGAACGGATTGACCAAACCGAAAAATTCCTACTATATCTGAAAGTAGAAACTCGCCCGATTACAAAGGTATGTGTATTTTTTCACTAGGCCATTCTTGTTAAGCGTTTGGAGCAGCAGATGTGCGAAATATTTTGTGCCTTCTCAACCATTTCTTAGCTTCAAACTGCCACATCTCGCGAACGGATTGAACAAACCCAAAAATTCCTACTACATCTGAAAGAAGAAACTCGCCCGATTACAAAGGTATGTGTATTTTTTCACTAGGCCATTCTGGTTAAGCGTTTGGAGCTGCAGAAGTGCGCAAAATTTGTTGCCTTCTCAAGCATTTCCTAGCTTCAAACTCCCATATCTCGCGAACGGATTGACCAAACCCAAAAATTCCTGTCGCGTCTGAATGTAGAAATTCGCCCGATTACAACGGTATGTGTATTTTTTCCCTAGGCCATTCTGGTTAAGCGTTTGGACCAGCAGAAGTGCGAAAAATTTGTTGTCTTCTCAACCATTTCTTAGCTTCAAACTGCCACATCTCGCGAACGGATTGAACAAACCCAAAAATTCCTACTACATCTGAAAGAAGAAACTCGCCCGATTACAAAGGTATGTGTATTTTTTCACTAGGCCATTATTGTTAAGCGTTTGGAGCAGCAGAAGTGCGAAAAATTTGTTGCCTTCTCAAGCATTTCCTAGCTTCAAACTCCCATATCTCGCGAACGGATTGACCAAACCCAAAAATTCCTGCTGCGTCTGAATGTAGAAATTCGCCCGATTACAACGGTATGTGTATTTTTTCCCTAGGCCGTTCTGGTTAAGCGTTTGGGGCAGCAGAATTGCGAAAAATTTGTTGCCTTCTCAACCATTTCTTAGCTTCAAACTCCCACATCTCTTGACCGTATTGACCAAACCCAAAAATTCCTGCTGCGTCTGAATGTAGAAACTCGCCCGATTACAACGGTATGTGTATTTTTTCACTAGGCCATACTGGTTAAGCGTTTGGAGCAGCAGAAGTGCGAAAAAGTTGTTGCCTTCTCAACCATTTCTTAGCTTCAAACTCCCACATCTCGCGAACGGATTGACCAAACCGAAAAATTCCTAGTATTATATATCTGAAAGTAGAAACTCGCCCGATTACAAAGGTATGTGTATTTTTTCACTAGGCCATTATTGTTAAGCGTTTGGAGCAGCAGAAGTGCGAAAAATTTGTTGTTTTCTCAACCACATCTTAGCTTCAAACTCCCACATCTCGCGAACGGATTGACCAAACCCAAAAATATCCTACTACATCTGAAAGTAGAAACTCGCCCGATTACAACGGTATGTGTATTTTTTCCCTAGGCCATTCTGGTTAAGCGTTTGGACCAGCAGAAGTGCGAAAAATTTGTTGTCTTCTCAACCATTTCTTAGCTTCAAACTGCCACATCTCGCGAACGGATTGAACAAACCCAAAAATTCCTACTACATCTGAAAGAAGAAACTCGCCCGATTACAAAGGTATGTGTATTTTTTCACTAGGCCATTCTGGTTAAGCGTTTGGAGCAGCAGAAGTGCGAAAAATTTGTTGCCTTCTCAAGCATTTCCTAGCTTCAAGCTCCCATATCTCGCGAACGGATTGACCAAACCCAAAAATTCCTGCTGCGTCTGAATGTAGAAATTCGCCCGATTACAACGGTATGTGTATTTTTTCCCTAGGCCGTTCTGGTTAAGCGTTTGGGGCAGCAGAAGTGCGAAAAATTTGTTGTCTTCTCAACCATTTCTTAGCTTCAAACTCCCATATCTCTTGACCGTATTGACCAAACCCAAAAATTCCTGCTGCGTCTGAATGTAGAAACTCGCCCGATTACAACGGTATGTGTATTTTTTCCCTAGGCCATACTGGTTAAGCGTTTGGAGCAGCAGAAGTGCGAAAAAGTTGTTGCCTTCTCAACCATTTCTTAGCTTCAAACTCCCACATCTCGCGAACGGATTGACCAAACCGAAAAATTCCTAGTATTATATATCTGAAAGTAGAAACTCGCCCGATTACAAAGGTATGTGTATTTTTTCACTAGGCCATTATTGTTAAGCGTTTGGAGCAGCAGAAGTGCGAAAAATTTGGTGTCTTCTCAACCATTTCTTAGCTTCAAACTCCCATATCTCGCGAACGGATTGACCACACCCAAAAATTCCTGCTGCGTCTGAATGTAGAAACTCGCCCGATTAAAACGGTATGTTTTTTTTCCCTAGGTCCATTCTGGTTAAGCGTTTGGAGCAGCAGAAGTGCGAAAAATTTGTTGTCTTCTCAACCATTTCTTAGCTTCAAACTCCCACATCTCGCGAACGGATTGACCAAATCCAAAAATTCCTACTACATCTGAAAGAAGAAACTCGCCCGATTACAAAGGTATGTGTATTTTTTCTAGGCCATTCTGGTTAAGCGTTTGGAGCAGCAGAAGTGCGAAAAATTTGTTGCCTTCTCAAGCATTTCCTAGCTTCAAACTCCCATATCTCGCGAACGGATTGACCAAACCCAAAAATTCCTGCTGCGTCTGAATGTAGAAATTCGCCCGATTACAACGGTATGTGTATTTTTTCCCTAGGCCGTTCTGGTTAAGCGTTTGGGGCAGCAGAATTGCGAAAAATTTGTTGTCTTCTCAACCATTTCTTAGCATCAAACTGCCACATCTCGCGAACGGATTGACCAAACCCAAAAATTCCTACTACATCTGAAAGAAGAAACTCGCCCGATTACAAAGGTATGTGTATTTTTTCACTAGGCCATTCTGGTTAAGCGTTTGGAGCAGAAGAAGTGCGAAAAATTTGTTGCCTTCTCAAGCATTTCCTAGCTTCAAACTCCCACATCTCTTGACCGTATTGACCAAACCCAAAAATTCCTGCTGCGTCTGAATGTAGAAACTCGCCCGATTACAACGGTATGTGTATTTTTTCACTAGGCCATACTGGTTAAGCGTTTGGAGCAGCAGAAGTGCGAAAAAGTTGTTGCCTTCTCAACCATTTCTTAGCTTCAAACTCCCACATCTCGCGAACGGATTGACCAAACCGAAAAATTCCTAGTATTATATATCTGAAAGTAGAAACTCGCCCGATTACAAAGGTATGTGTATTTTTTCACTAGGCCATTATTGTTAAGCGTTTGGAGCAGCAGAAGTGCGAAAAATTTGTTGTTTTCTCAACCACATCTTAGCTTCAAACTCCCACATCTCGCGAACGGATTGACCAAACCCAAAAATATCCTACTACATCTGAAAGTAGAAACTCGCCCGATTACAACGGTATGTGTATTTTTTCCCTAGGCCATTCTGGTTAAGCGTTTGGACCAGCAGAAGTGCGAAAAATTTGTTGTCTTCTCAACCATTTCTTAGCTTCAAACTGCCACATCTCGCGAACGGATTGAACAAACCCAAAAATTCCTACTACATCTGAAAGAAGAAACTCGCCCGATTACAAAGGTATGTGTATTTTTTCACTAGGCCATTCTGGTTAAGCGTTTGGAGCAGCAGAAGTGCGAAAAATTTGTTGCCTTCTCAAGCATTTCCTAGCTTCAAGCTCCCATATCTCGCGAACGGATTGACCAAACCCAAAAATTCCTGCTGCGTCTGAATGTAGAAATTCGCCCGATTACAACGGTATGTGTATTTTTTCCCTAGGCCGTTCTGGTTAAGCGTTTGGGGCAGCAGAAGTGCGAAAAATTTGTTGTCTTCTCAACCATTTCTTAGCTTCAAACTCCCATATCTCTTGACCGTATTGACCAAACCCAAAAATTCCTGCTGCGTCTGAATGTAGAAACTCGCCCGATTACAACGGTATGTGTATTTTTTCCCTAGGCCATACTGGTTAAGCGTTTGGAGCAGCAGAAGTGCGAAAAAGTTGTTGCCTTCTCAACCATTTCTTAGCTTCAAACTCCCACATCTCGCGAACGGATTGACCAAACCGAAAAATTCCTAGTATTATATATCTGAAAGTAGAAACTCGCCCGATTACAAAGGTATGTGTATTTTTTCACTAGGCCATTATTGTTAAGCGTTTGGAGCAGCAGAAGTGCGAAAAATTTGGTGTCTTCTCAACCATTTCTTAGCTTCAAACTCCCATATCTCGCGAACGGATTGACCACACCCAAAAATTCCTGCTGCGTCTGAATGTAGAAACTCGCCCGATTAAAACGGTATGTTTTTTTTTCCCTAGTCCATTCTGGTTAAGCGTTTGGAGCAGCAGAAGTGCGAAAAATTTGTTGTCTTCTCAACCATTTCTTAGCTTCAAACTCCCACATCTCGCGAACGGATTGACCAAATCCAAAAATTCCTACTATATCTGAAAGTAGAAACTCGCCCGATTACAAAGGTATGTGTATTTTTTCACTAGGCCATTATTGTTAAGCGTTTACAGCAGGAGAAGTGCGAAATATTTGGTGTCTTCTCAACCATTTCTTAGCTTCAAACTCCCATATCTCGCGAACGGATTGACCACACCCAAAAATTCCTGCTGCGTCTGAATGTAGAAACTCGCCCGATTACAACGGTATGTGTATTTTTTCCCTAGTCCATTCTGGTTAAGCGTTTGGAGCAGCAGAAGTGCGAAAAATTTGTTGTCTTCTCAACCATTTATTAGCTTCAAACTCCCACATCTCGCGAACGGATTGACCAAACCCAAAAATTCCTACTACATCTGAAAGAAGGAACTCGCCCGATTACAACGGTATGTGTATTTTTTCCCTAGGCCATTCTGGTTAAGCGTTTGGAGCAGCAGAAGTGCGAAAAAGTTGTTGCCTCCTCAACCATTTCTTAGCTTCAAACTCCCACATCTCGCGAACGGATTGACCAAACCGAAAAATTCCTACTATATCTGAAAGTAGAAACTCGCCCGATTACAAAGGTATGTGTATTTTTTCACTAGGCCATTCTTGTTAAGCGTTTGGAGCAGCAGAAGTGCGAAATATTTTGTGCCTTCTCAACCATTTCTTAGCTTCAAACTGCCACATCTCGCGAACGGATTGAACAAACCCAAAAATTCCTACTACATCTGAAAGAAGAAACTCGCCCGATTACAAAGGTATGTGTATTTTTTCACTAGGCCATTCTGGTTAAGCGTTTGGAGCTGCAGAAGTGCGCAAAATTTGTTGCCTTCTCAAGCATTTCCTAGCTTCAAACTCCCATATCTCGCGAACGGATTGACCAAACCCAAAAATTCCTGTCGCGTCTGAATGTAGAAATTCGCCCGATTACAACGGTATGTGTATTTTTTCCCTAGGCCATTCTGGTTAAGCGTTTGAAGCAGCAGAAATGCGAAAAATTTGTTGTCTTCTCAACCATTTCTTAGCTTCAAACTGCCACATCTCGCGAACGGATTGACCAAACCCAAAGTTCCTACTATATCTGAAAGTAGAAACTCGCCCGATTACAAAGGTATGTGTATTTTTTCACTAGGCCATTATTGTTAAGCGTTTGGAGCAGCAGAAGTGCGAAAAATTTGTTGTTTTCTCAACCACATCTTAGCTTCAAACTCCCACATCTCGCGAACGGATTGACCAAACCCAAAAATATCCTACTACATCTGAAAGTAGAAACTCGCCCGATTACAACGGTATGTGTATTTTTTCCCTAGGCCATTCTGGTTAAGCGTTTGGACCAGCAGAAGTGCGAAAAATTTGTTGTCTTCTCAACCATTTCTTAGCTTCAAACTGCCACATCTCGCGAACGGATTGAACAAACCCAAAAATTCCTACTACATCTGAAAGAAGAAACTCGCCCGATTACAAAGGTATGTGTATTTTTTCACTAGGCCATTCTGGTTA
Source organism: Ptiloglossa arizonensis (assembly GCF_051014685.1). Lineage (NCBI taxonomy): Eukaryota > Metazoa > Arthropoda > Insecta > Hymenoptera > Colletidae > Ptiloglossa > Ptiloglossa arizonensis. Next base: position 487 of record NW_027480063.1, on the reverse strand, counting down.
AGCGTTTGGAGCAGCAGAAGTGCGAAAAATTTGTTGCCTTCTCAAGCATTTCCTAGCTTCAAACTCCCATATCTCGCGAACGGATTGACCGAACCCAAAAATTCCTGCTGCGTCTGAATGTAGAAATTCGCCCGATTACAACGGTATGTGTATTTTTTCCCTAGGCCGTTCTGGTTAAGCGTTTGGGGCAGCAGAAGTGCGAAAAATTTGTTGTCTTCTCAACCATTTCTTAGCTTCAAACTGCCACATCTCGCGAACGGATTGACCAAACACAAAAATTCCTACTACATCTGAAAGAAGAAACTCGCCCGATTACAAAGGTATGTGTATTTTTTCACTAGGCCATTCTGGTTAAGCGTTTGGAGCAGAAGAAGTGCGAAAAATTTGTTGCCTTCTCAAGCATTTCCTAGCTTCAAACTCCCATATCTCTTGACCGTATTGACCAAACCCAAAAATTCCTGCTGCGTCTGAATGTAGAAACTCGCCC
>NW_027480062.1:0-42468 GCF_051014685.1 Ptiloglossa arizonensis | reverse complement strand
TGTAATCGGGCGAGTTTCTACTTTCAAATGCAATAGGAATTTTTGAGTTAGGTCAATCCGTTCGCGAGATATGAGAGTTTGAAGCTAAGAAATGGTTGAGGAGACCACAAATTTTTCGCGATTCTGCTGCTCCAAACGCTCAAACAGAATGGACTAGGGAAAAAATACGCATACCGTCGTAATCGGGTGAGTTTCTACTTTCTGAGGCAATAGGAATTTTTGGGGTATGTTAATCCGTTCGCGAGATATGGGAGTTTGAAGCCAAGAATTGGTTGTGAAGGAAAAAAATTTTTCGCCTTTCTGCTGCTCCAAACGCTTAAACAGAATGGCCTAGGGCAAAAATACACATACCGTTGTAATCGGGCGAGATTCTACTTTCAGATGCAATAGGAATTTTTGGGTTAGGTCAATCCGTTCGCGAGATATTGGAGTTTGAAGCCAAGAAATGGTTGAGAAGGAAAAAATTTTTCGCAATGCTGCTGCTCCAAACGCTTAACCAGAATATCCTAGGGAAAAAATACACATACCTCTGTAATCGGGCTAGTTTCTACTTTCAGATGCCATCGGAATTTTTGGGTTAGGTCAATCCGTTTGCGAGATATGGGAGTTTGTAGCTAAGAAATGGTTTAGAAGACAACAAATTTTTCGCAATTCTGCTGCTCCAAACGCTTAACCAGAATTGCCTAGGGACAAAATACACATACCGTTGTAATCGGGCGAGTTTCTACTTTCAAATGCAATAGGAATTTTTGAGTTAGGTCAATCCGTTCGCGAGATATGAGAGTTTGAACCTAAGAAATGGTTGAGAAGACAACAAATTTTTCGCAATTCTGCTGCTCCAAACGCTTAACCAGAATGGCCAAGGGAAAAAACACGCATACCGTTGTAATCGGGCGAGTTTCTACTTTCAGATGCAACAGGAATTTTTGGGTTAGGTCAATCCGTTCGCGAGATATTGGAGTTTGAAGCCAAGAAATGGTTGAGAAGGGGAGAATTTTTCGTAATTCTGCTGCTCCAAACGCTTAACCAGAATATCCTAGGGAAAAAATACACATACCGCTGTAATCGGGCTAGTTTCTACTTTCAGATGCCATCGGAATTTTTGGGTTAGGTCAATCTGTTTGCGAGATATGGGAGTTTGTAGCTAAGAAATGGTTTAGAAGACAACAAATTTTTCGCACTTCTGCTGCTCCAAACGCTTAATCCGAATGGCCTAGGGACTAAATACACATACCAATGTAATCGGGATAGTTTCTACTTTCAGAGGCAATAGGAATTTTTGGGGTAGGTCAATCCGTTCGCGAGATATGGGAGTTTGAAGCTAAAAAATGGTTGAGGAGACAACAAATTTTTCGCACTTCTGCTGCTCCAACCGCTTAAACAGAATGGCCTAGGGCAAAAATACACATACCGTCGTAATCGGGTGAGTTTCTACTTTCTGAGGCAATAGGAATTTTTGGGGTATGTTAATCCGTTCGCGAGATATGGGAGTTTGAAGCCAAGAAATGGTTGTGAAGGAAAAAAATTTTTCGCCTTTCTGCTGCTCCAAACGCTTAAACAGAATGGCCTAGGGCAAAAATACACATACCGTTGTAATCGGGCGAGATTCTACTTTCAGATGCAATAGGAATTTTTGGGTTAGGTCAATCCGTTCGCGAGATATTGGAGTTTGAAGCCAAGAAATGGTTGAGAAGGAAAAAATTTTTCGCAATGCTGCTGCTCCAAACGCTTAACCAGAATATCCTAGGGAAAAAATACACATACCTCTGTAATCGGGCTAGTTTCTACTTTCAGATGCCATCGGAATTTTTGGGTTAGGTCAATCCGTTTGCGAGATATGGGAGTTTGTAGCTAAGAAATGGTTTAGAAGACAACAAATTTTTCGCACTTCTGCTGCTCCAAACGCTTAACCAGAATTGCCTAGGGACAAAATACACATACCGCTGTAATCGGGCTAGTTTCTACTTTCAGATGCCATCGGAATTTTTGGGTTAGGTCAATCCGTTTGCGAGATATGGGAGTTTGTAGCTAAGAAATGGTTTAGAAGACAACAAATTTTTCGCACTTCTGCTGCTCCAAACGCTTAACCAGAATTGCCTAGGGACAAAATACACATACCGTTGTAATCGGGCGAGTTTCTACTTTCAGATGCAACAGGAATTTTTGGGTTAGGTCAATCCGTTCGCGAGATATTGGAGTTTGAAGCCAAGAAATGGTTGAGAAGGAGAAAATTTTTCGTAATTCTGCTGCTCCAAACGCTTAACCAGAATATCCTAGGGAAAAAATACACATACCGCTGTAATCGGGCTAGTTTCTACTTTCAGATGCCATCGGAATTTTTGGGTTAGGTCAATCTGTTTGCGAGATATGGGAGTTTGTAGCTAAGAAATGGTTTAGAAGACAACAAATTTTTCGCACTTCTGCTGCTCCAAACGCTTAATCCGAATGGCCTAGGGACTAAATACACATACCAATGTAATCGGGAGAGTTTCTACTTTCAGAGGCAATAGGAATTTTTGGGGTAGGTCAATCCGTTCGCGAGATATGGGAGTTTGAAGCTAAAAAATGGTTGAGGAGACAACAAATTTTTCGCACTTCTGCTGCTCCAACCGCTTAAACAGAATGGCCTAGGGACAAAATACACATACCGTTGTAATCGGGCGAGTTTCTACTTTCAAATGCAATAGGAATTTTTGAGTTAGGTCAATCCGTTCGCGAGATATGTGAGTTTGAACCTAAGAAATGGTTGAGAAGACAACAAATTTTTCGCAATTCTGCTGCTCCAAACGCTTAACCAGTATGGCCAAGGGAAAAAACACGCATACCGTTGTAATCGGGCGAGTTTCTACTTTCAGATGCAACAGGAATTTTTGGGTTAGGTCAATCCGTTCGCGAGATATTGGAGTTTGAAGCCAAGAAATGGTTGAGAAGGAGAAAATTTTTCGTAATTCGGCTGCTCCAAACGCTTAACCAGAATATCCTAGGGAAAAAATACACATACCGCTGTAATCGGGCTAGTTTCTACTTTCAGATGCCATTGGAATTTTTGGGTTAGGTCAATCTGTTTGCGAGATATGGGAGTTTGTAGCTAAGAAATGGTTTAGAAGACAACAAATTTTTCGCACTTCTGCTGCTCCAAACGCTTAATCCGAATGGCCTAGGGACTAAATACACATACCAATGTAATCGGGCGAGTTTCTACTTTCAGAGGCAATAGGAATTTTTGGGGTAGGTCAATCCGTTCGCGAGATATGGGAGTTTGAAGGCAAGAAATGGTTGTGAAGGAAAAAAATTTTTCGCCCTTCTGCTGCTCCAAACGCTTAACCAGAATGGCCTAGGGAACAAATTCACATACCGTTGTAATCGGGCGAGTTTCTACTTTCAGATGCAATAGGAATTTTTGGGTTAGGTCAATCCGTTCGCGAGATATGGGAGTTTGAAGCTAAGAAATGGTTGAGGAGACAACAAATTTTTCGCACTTCTGCTGCTCCAAACGCTTAAACAGAATGGCCTAGGGCAAAAATACACATACCGTTGTAATCGGGCGAGTTTCTACTTTCAGATGCAATAGGAATTTTTGGGTTAGGTCAATCCGTAGGCGAGATATGGGTGTTTGAAGCCAAGAAATGGTTGAGAAGGCAAAAAATTTTTCGCAATTCTGCTTCTCCAATCGTTTAGCCAGAATGGCCTAGGGGAAAAATACACGTACCGTTGTAATCGGGCGAGTTTCTACTTTCAAATGCCATAGGAATGTTTGGGTTAGGTCAATCCGTTCGCGAGATATGAGAGTTTGAAGCTAAGAAATGGTTGAGAAGACAACAAATTTTTCGCGATTCTGCTGCTCCAAACGCTCAAACAGAATGGACTAGGGAAAAAATACACATACCGTTGTAATCGGGCGAGTTTCTACTTTCAAATGCAATAGGAATTTTTGAGTTAGGTCAATCCGTTCGCGAGATATGAGAGTTTGAACCTAAGAAATGGTTGAGAAGACAACAAATTTTTCGCAATTCTGCTGCTCCAAACGCTTAACCAGAGTGGCCAAGGGAAAAAACACGCATACCGTTGTAATCGGGCGAGTTTCCACTTTCAGATGCAACAGGAATTTTTGGGTTAGGTCAATCCGTTCGCGAGATATGGGAGTTTGAAGGCAAGAAATGGTTGTGAAGGAAAAAAATTTTTCGCCATTCTGCTGCTCCAAACGCTTAACCAGAATGGCCTAGGGAAAAAATACACATACCGTTGTAATCGGGCGAGTTTCTACTTTCAGATGCAATAGGAATTTTTGGGTTAGGTCAATCCGTTCGCGAGATATGGGAGTTTGTAGCTAAGAAATGGTTTAGAAGACAACAAATTTTTCGCACTTCTGCTGCTCCAAACGCTTAATCCGAATGGCCTAGGGACTAAATACACATACCAATGTAATCGGGCGAGTTTCTGCTTTCAGAGGCAATAGGAATTTTTGGGGTAGGTCAATCCGTTCGCGAGATATGGGAGTTTGAAGGCAAGAAATGGTTGTGAAGGAAAAAAATTTTTCGCCATTCTGCTGCTCCAAACGCTTAACCAGAATGGCCTAGGGAAAAAATACACATACCGTTGTAATCGGGCGAGTTTCTACTTTCAGATGCAATAGGAATTTTTGGGTTAGGTCAATCCGTTCGCGAGATATGGGAGTTTGAAGCTAAAAAATGGTTGAGGAGACAACAAATTTTTCGCACTTCTGCTGCTCCAACCGCTTAAACAGAATGGCCTAGGGCAAAAATACACATACCGTTGTAATCGGGCGAGTTTCTACTTTCAGATGCAATAGGAATTTTTGGGTTAGGTCAATCCGTTCGCGAGATATTGGAGTTTGAAGCCAAGAAATGGTTGAGAAGGCAAAAAATTTTTCGCAATTCTGCTGCTTCAAACGCTTAACCAGAATGGCCTAGGGACAAAATACACATACCGTTGTAATCGGGCGAGTTTCTACTTTCAAATGCAATAGGAATTTTTGAGTTAGGTCAATCCGTTCGCGAGATATGTGAGTTTGAACCTAAGAAATGGTTGAGAAGACAACAAATTTTTCGCAATTCTGCTGCTCCAAACGCTTAACCAGTATGGCCAAGGGAAAAAACACGCATACCGTTGTAATCGGGCGAGTTTCTACTTTCAGATGCAACAGGAATTTTTGGGTTAGGTCAATCCGTTCGCGAGATATTGGAGTTTGAAGCCAAGAAATGGTTGAGAAGGAGAAAATTTTTCGTAATTCGGCTGCTCCAAACGCTTAACCAGAATATCCTAGGGAAAAAATACACATACCGCTGTAATCGGGCTAGTTTCTACTTTCAGATGCCATCGGAATTTTTGGGTTAGGTCAATCTGTTTGCGAGATATGGGAGTTTGTAGCTAAGAAATGGTTTAGAAGACAACAAATTTTTCGCACTTCTGCTGCTCCAAACGCTTAATCCGAATGGCCTAGGGACTAAATACACATACCAATGTAATCGGGCGAGTTTCTACTTTCAGAGGCAATAGGAATTTTTGGGGTAGGTCAATCCGTTCGCGAGATATGGGAGTTTGAAGGCAAGAAATGGTTGTGAAGGAAAAAAATTTTTCGCCCTTCTGCTGCTCCAAACGCTTAACCAGAATGGCCTAGGGAACAAATTCACATACCGTTGTAATCGGGCGAGTTTCTACTTTCAGATGCAATAGGAATTTTTGGATTAGGTCAATCCGTTCGCGAGATATGGGAGTTTGAAGCTAAGAAATGGTTGAGGAGACAACAAATTTTTCGCACTTCTGCTGCTCCAAACGCTTAAACAGAATGGCCTAGGGCAAAAATACACATACCGTTGTAATCGGGCGAGTTTCTACTTTCAGATGCAATAGGAATTTTTGGGTTAGGTCAATCCGTAGGCGAGATATGGGTGTTTGAAGCCAAGAAATGGTTGAGAAGGCAAAAAATTTTTCGCAATTCTGCTTCTCCAATCGTTTAGCCAGAATGGCCTAGGGGAAAAATACACGTACCGTTGTAATCGGGCGAGTTTCTACTTTCAAATGCCATAGGAATGTTTGGGTTAGGTCAATCCGTTCGCGAGATATGAGAGTTTGAAGCTAAGAAATGGTTGAGAAGACAACAAATTTTTCGCGATTCTGCTGCTCCAAACGCTCAAACAGAATGGACTAGGGAAAAAATACACATACCGTTGTAATCGGGCGTGTTTCTACTTTCAAATGCAATAGGAATTTTTGAGTTAGGTCAATCCGTTCGCGAGATATGAGAGTTTGAACCTAAGAAATGGTTGAGAAGACAACAAATTTTTCGCAATTCTGCTGCTCCAAACGCTTAACCAGAGTGGCCAAGGGAAAAAACACGCATACCGTTGTAATCGGGCGAGTTTCCACTTTCAGATGCAACAGGAATTTTTGGGTTAGGTCAATCCGTTCGCGAGATATGGGAGTTTGAAGGCAAGAAATGGTTGTGAAGGAAAAAAATTTTTCGCCATTCTGCTGCTCCAAACGCTTAACCAGAATGGCCTAGGGAAAAAATACACATACCGTTGTAATCGGGCGAGTTTCTACTTTCAGATGCAATAGGAATTTTTGGGTTAGGTCAATCCGTTCGCGAGATATGGGAGTTTGTAGCTAAGAAATGGTTTAGAAGACAACAAATTTTTCGCACTTCTGCTGCTCCAAACGCTTAATCCGAATGGCCTAGGGACTAAATACACATACCAATGTAATCGGGCGAGTTTCTGCTTTCAGAGGCAATAGGAATTTTTGGGGTAGGTCAATCCGTTCGCGAGATATGGGAGTTTGAAGGCAAGAAATGGTTGTGAAGGAAAAAAATTTTTCGCCATTCTGCTGCTCCAAACGCTTAACCAGAATGGCCTAGGGAAAAAATACACATACCGTTGTAATCGGGCGAGTTTCTACTTTCAGATGCAATAGGAATTTTTGAGTTAGGTCAATCCGTTCGCGAGATATGAGAGTTTGAACCTAAGAAATGGTTGAGAAGACAACAAATTTTTCGCAATTCTGCTGCTCCAAACGCTTAACCAGAGTGGCCAAGGGAAAAAACACGCATACCGTTGTAATCGGGCGAGTTTCCACTTTCAGATGCAACAGGAATTTTTGGGTTAGGTCAATCCGTTCGCGAGATATTGGAGTTTGAAGCCAAGAAATGGTTGAGAAGGAGAAAATTTTTCGCCATTCTGCTGCTCCAAACGCTTAACCAGAATATCCTAGGGAAAAAATACACATACCGCTGTAATCGGGATAGTTTCTACTTTCAGATGCCATCGGAATTTTTGGGTTAGGTCAATCTGTTTGCGAGATATGGGAGTTTGTAGCTAAGAAATGGTTTAGAAGACAACAAATTTTTCGCACTTCTGCTGCTCCAAACGCTTAATCCGAATGGCCTAGGGACTAAATACACATACCAATGTAATCGGGAGAGTTTCTACTTTCAGAGGCAATAGGAATTTTTGGGGTAGGTCAATCCGTTCGCGAGATATGGGAGTTTGAAGCTAAAAAATGGTTGAGGAGACAACAAATTTTTCGCACTTCTGCTGCTCCAACCGCTTAAACAGAATGGCCTAGGGCAAAAATACACATACCGTCGTAATCGGGTGAGTTTCTACTTTCTGAGGCAATAGGAATTTTTGGGGTATGTTAATCCGTTCGCGAGATATGGGAGTTTGAAGCCAAGAAATGGTTGTGAAGGAAAAAAATTTTTCGCCTTTCTGCTGCTCCAAACGCTTAAACAGAATGGCCTAGGGCAAAAATACACATACCGTTGTAATCGGGCGAGATTCTACTTTCAGATGCAATAGGAATTTTTGGGTTAGGTCAATCCGTTCGCGAGATATTGGAGTTTGAAGCCAAGAAATGGTTGAGAAGGAAAAAATTTTTCGCAATGCTGCTGCTCCAAACGCTTAACCAGAATATCCTAGGGAAAAAATACACATACCTCTGTAATCGGGCTAGTTTCTACTTTCAGATGCCATCGGAATTTTTGGGTTAGGTCAATCCGTTTGCGAGATATGGGAGTTTGTAGCTAAGAAATGGTTTAGAAGACAACAAATTTTTCGCACTTCTGCTGCTCCAAACGCTTAACCAGAATTGCCTAGGGACAAAATACACATACCGTTGTAATCGGGCGAGTTTCTACTTTCAAATGCAATAGGAATTTTTGAGTTAGGTCAATCCGTTCGCGAGATATGAGAGTTTGAACCTAAGAAATGGTTGAGAAGACAACAAATTTTTCGCAATTCTGCTGCTCCAAACGCTTAACCAGAATGGCCAAGGGAAAAAACACGCATACCGTTGTAATCGGGCGAGTTTCTACTTTCAGATGCAACAGGAATTTTTGGGTTAGGTCAATCCGTTCGCGAGATATTGGAGTTTGAAGCCAAGAAATGGTTGAGAAGGAGAAAATTTTTCGTAATTCTGCTGCTCCAAACGCTTAACCAGAATATCCTAGGGAAAAAATACACATACCGCTGTAATCGGGCTAGTTTCTACTTTCAGATGCCATCGGAATTTTTGGGTTAGGTCAATCTGTTTGCGAGATATGGGAGTTTGTAGCTAAGAAATGGTTGAGAAGGCAAAAAATTTTTCGCAATTCTGCTTCTCCAATCGTTTAGCCAGAATGGCCTAGGGGAAAAATACACGTACCGTTGTAATCGGGCGAGTTTCTACTTTCAAATGCCATAGGAATGTTTGGGTTAGGTCAATCCGTTCGCGAGATATGAGAGTTTGAAGCTAAGAAATGGTTGAGAAGACAACAAATTTTTCGCGATTCTGCTGCTCCAAACGCTCAAACAGAATGGACTAGGGAAAAAATACACATACCGTTGTAATCGGGCGAGTTTCTACTTTCAAATGCAATAGGAATTTTTGAGTTAGGTCAATCCGTTCGCGAGATATGAGAGTTTGAACCTAAGAAATGGTTGAGAAGACAACAAATTTTTCGCAATTCTGCTGCTCCAAACGCTTAACCAGAGTGGCCAAGGGAAAAAACACGCATACCGTTGTAATCGGGCGAGTTTCCACTTTCAGATGCAACAGGAATTTTTGGGTTAGGTCAATCCGTTCGCGAGATATGGGAGTTTGAAGGCAAGAAATGGTTGTGAAGGAAAAAAATTTTTCGCCATTCTGCTGCTCCAAACGCTTAACCAGAATGGCCTAGGGAAAAAATACACATACCGTTGTAATCGGGCGAGTTTCTACTTTCAGATGCAATAGGAATTTTTGGGTTAGGTCAATCCGTTCGCGAGATATGGGAGTTTGTAGCTAAGAAATGGTTTAGAAGACAACAAATTTTTCGCACTTCTGCTGCTCCAAACGCTTAATCCGAATGGCCTAGGGACTAAATACACATACCAATGTAATCGGGCGAGTTTCTGCTTTCAGAGGCAATAGGAATTTTTGGGGTAGGTCAATCCGTTCGCGAGATATGGGAGTTTGAAGGCAAGAAATGGTTGTGAAGGAAAAAAATTTTTCGCCATTCTGCTGCTCCAAACGCTTAACCAGAATGGCCTAGGGAAAAAATACACATACCGTTGTAATCGGGCGAGTTTCTACTTTCAGATGCAATAGGAATTTTTGGGTTAGGTCAATCCGTTCGCGAGATATGGGAGTTTGAAGCTAAAAAATGGTTGAGGAGACAACAAATTTTTCGCACTTCTGCTGCTCCAACCGCTTAAACAGAATGGCCTAGGGCAAAAATACACATACCGTTGTAATCGGGCGAGTTTCTACTTTCAGATGCAATAGGAATTTTTGGGTTAGGTCAATCCGTTCGCGAGATATGGGAGTTTGAAGCCAAGAAATGGTTGAGAAGGCAAAAAATTTTTCGCAATTCTGCTGCTTCAAACGCTTAACCAGAATGGCCTAGGGACAAAATACACATACCGTTGTAAACGGGCGAGTTTCTACTTTCAAATGCAATAGGAATTTTTGAGTTAGGTCAATCCGTTCGCGAGATATGTGAGTTTGAACCTAAGAAATGGTTGAGAAGACAACAAATTTTTCGCAATTCTGCTGCTCCAAACGCTTAACCAGTATGGCCAAGGGAAAAAACACGCATACCGTTGTAATCGGGCGAGTTTCTACTTTCAGATGCAACAGGAATTTTTGGGTTAGGTCAATCCGTTCGCGAGATATTGGAGTTTGAAGCCAAGAAATGGTTGAGAAGGAGAAAATTTTTCGTAATTCGGCTGCTCCAAACGCTTAACCAGAATATCCTAGGGAAAAAATACACATACCGCTGTAATCGGGCTAGTTTCTACTTTCAGATGCCATCGGAATTTTTGGGTTAGGTCAATCTGTTTGCGAGATATGGGAGTTTGTAGCTAAGAAATGGTTTAGAAGACAACAAATTTTTCGCACTTCTGCTGCTCCAAACGCTTAATCCGAATGGCCTAGGGACTAAATACACATACCAATGTAATCGGGCGAGTTTCTACTTTCAGAGGCAATAGGAATTTTTGGGGTAGGTCAATCCGTTCGCGAGATATGGGAGTTTGAAGGCAAGAAATGGTTGTGAAGGAAAAAAATTTTTCGCCCTTCTGCTGCTCCAAACGCTTAACCAGAATGGCCTAGGGAACAAATTCACATACCGTTGTAATCGGGCGAGTTTCTACTTTCAGATGCAATAGGAATTTTTGGATTAGGTCAATCCGTTCGCGAGATATGGGAGTTTGAAGCTAAGAAATGGTTGAGGAGACAACAAATTTTTCGCACTTCTGCTGCTCCAAACGCTTAAACAGAATGGCCTAGGGCAAAAATACACATACCGTTGTAATCGGGCGAGTTTCTACTTTCAGATGCAATAGGAATTTTTGGGTTAGGTCAATCCGTAGGCGAGATATGGGTGTTTGAAGCCAAGAAATGGTTGAGAAGGCAAAAAATTTTTCGCAATTCTGCTTCTCCAATCGTTTAGCCAGAATGGCCTAGGGGAAAAATACACGTACCGTTGTAATCGGGCGAGTTTCTACTTTCAAATGCCATAGGAATGTTTGGGTTAGGTCAATCCGTTCGCGAGATATGAGAGTTTGAAGCTAAGAAATGGTTGAGAAGACAACAAATTTTTCGCGATTCTGCTGCTCCAAACGCTCAAACAGAATGGACTAGGGAAAAAATACACATACCGTTGTAATCGGGCGTGTTTCTACTTTCAAATGCAATAGGAATTTTTGAGTTAGGTCAATCCGTTCGCGAGATATGAGAGTTTGAACCTAAGAAATGGTTGAGAAGACAACAAATTTTTCGCAATTCTGCTGCTCCAAACGCTTAACCAGAGTGGCCAAGGGAAAAAACACGCATACCGTTGTAATCGGGCGAGTTTCTACTTTCAGATGCAACAGGAATTTTTGGGTTAGGTCAATCCGTTCGCGAGATATTGGAGTTTGAAGCCAAGAAATGGTTGAGAAGGAGAAAATTTTTCGTAATTCTGCTGCTCCAAACGCTTAACCAGAATATCCTAGGGAAAAAATACACATACCGCTGTAATCGGGCTAGTTTCTACTTTCAGATGCCATCGGAATTTTTGGGTTAGGTCAATCTGTTTGCGAGATATGGGAGTTTGTAGCTAAGAAATGGTTTAGAAGACAACAAATTTTTCGCACTTCTGCTGCTCCAAACGCTTAATCCGAATGGCCTAGGGACTAAATACACATACCAATGTAATCGGGCGAGTTTCTACTTTCAGAGGCAATAGGAATTTTTGGGGTTGGTCAATCCTTTCGCGAGATATGGGAGTTTGAAGCCAAGAAATGGTTGAGAAGGCAAAAAATTTTTCGCAATTCTGCTGCTTCAAACGCTTAACCAGAATGGCCTAGGGACAAAATACACATACCGTTGTAATCGGGCTAGTTTCTACTTTCAAATGCAATAGGAATTTTTGAGTTAGGTCAATCCGTTCGCGAGATATGAGAGTTTGAACCTAAGAAATGGTTGAGAAGACAACAAATTTTTCGCAATTCTGCTGCTCCAAACGCTTAACCAGAATGGCCAAGGGAAAAAACACGCATACCGTTGTAATCGGGCGAGTTTCTACTTTCAGATGCAACAGGAATTTTTGGGTTAGGTCAATCCGTTCGCGAGATATTGGAGTTTGAAGCCAAGAAATGGTTGAGAAGGAGAAAATTTTTCGTAATTCTGCTGCTCCAAACGCTTAACCAGAATATACTAGGGAAAAAATACACATACCGCTGTAATCGGGCTAGTTTCTACTTTCAGAGGCAATAGGAATTTTTGGGGTAGGTCAATCCGTTCGCGAGATATGGGAGTTTGAAGGCAAGAAATGGTTGTGGAGGAAAAAAATTTTTCGCCCTTCTGCTGCTCCAAACGCTTAACCAGAATGGCCTAGGGAACAAATTCACATACCGCTGTAATCGGGCTAGTTTCTACTTTCAGATGCCATCGGAATTTTTGGGTTAGGTCAATCTGTTTGCGAGATATGGGAGTTTGTAGCTAAGAAATGGTTGAGAAGGCAAAAAATTTTTCGCAATTCTGCTTCTCCAATCGTTTAGCCAGAATGGCCTAGGGGAAAAATACACGTACCGTTGTAATCGGGCGAGTTTCTACTTTCAAATGCCATAGGAATGTTTGGGTTAGGTCAATCCGTTCGCGAGATATGAGAGTTTGAAGCTAAGAAATGGTTGAGAAGACAACAAATTTTTCGCGATTCTGCTGCTCCAAACGCTCAAACAGAATGGACTAGGGAAAAAATACACATACCGTTGTAATCGGGCGAGTTTCTACTTTCAAATGCAATAGGAATTTTTGAGTTAGGTCAATCCGTTCGCGAGATATGAGAGTTTGAACCTAAGAAATGGTTGAGAAGACAACAAATTTTTCGCAATTCTGCTGCTCCAAACGCTTAACCAGAGTGGCCAAGGGAAAAAACACGCATACCGTTGTAATCGGGCGAGTTTCCACTTTCAGATGCAACAGGAATTTTTGGGTTAGGTCAATCCGTTCGCGAGATATGGGAGTTTGAAGGCAAGAAATGGTTGTGAAGGAAAAAAATTTTTCGCCATTCTGCTGCTCCAAACGCTTAACCAGAATGGCCTAGGGAAAAAATACACATACCGTTGTAATCGGGCGAGTTTCTACTTTCAGATGCAATAGGAATTTTTGGGTTAGGTCAATCCGTTCGCGAGATATGGGAGTTTGTAGCTAAGAAATGGTTTAGAAGACAACAAATTTTTCGCACTTCTGCTGCTCCAAACGCTTAATCCGAATGGCCTAGGGACTAAATACACATACCAATGTAATCGGGCGAGTTTCTGCTTTCAGAGGCAATAGGAATTTTTGGGGTAGGTCAATCCGTTCGCGAGATATGGGAGTTTGAAGGCAAGAAATGGTTGTGAAGGAAAAAAATTTTTCGCCATTCTGCTGCTCCAAACGCTTAACCAGAATGGCCTAGGGAAAAAATACACATACCGTTGTAATCGGGCGAGTTTCTACTTTCAGATGCAATAGGAATTTTTGGGTTAGGTCAATCCGTTCGCGAGATATGGGAGTTTGAAGCTAAAAAATGGTTGAGGAGACAACAAATTTTTCGCACTTCTGCTGCTCCAACCGCTTAAACAGAATGGCCTAGGGCAAAAATACACATACCGTTGTAATCGGGCGAGTTTCTACTTTCAGATGCAATAGGAATTTTTGGGTTAGGTCAATCCGTTCGCGAGATATGGGAGTTTGAAGCCAAGAAATGGTTGAGAAGGCAAAAAATTTTTCGCAATTCTGCTGCTTCAAACGCTTAACCAGAATGGCCTAGGGACAAAATACACATACCGTTGTAATCGGGCGAGTTTCTACTTTCAAATGCAATAGGAATTTTTGAGTTAGGTCAATCCGTTCGCGAGATATGTGAGTTTGAACCTAAGAAATGGTTGAGAAGACAACAAATTTTTCGCAATTCTGCTGCTCCAAACGCTTAACCAGTATGGCCAAGGGAAAAAACACGCATACCGTTGTAATCGGGCGAGTTTCTACTTTCAGATGCAACAGGAATTTTTGGGTTAGGTCAATCCGTTCGCGAGATATTGGAGTTTGAAGCCAAGAAATGGTTGAGAAGGAGAAAATTTTTCGTAATTCGGCTGCTCCAAACGCTTAACCAGAATATCCTAGGGAAAAAATACACATACCGCTGTAATCGGGCTAGTTTCTACTTTCAGATGCCATCGGAATTTTTGGGTTAGGTCAATCTGTTTGCGAGATATGGGAGTTTGTAGCTAAGAAATGGTTTAGAAGACAACAAATTTTTCGCACTTCTGCTGCTCCAAACGCTTAATCCGAATGGCCTAGGGACTAAATACACATACCAATGTAATCGGGCGAGTTTCTACTTTCAGAGGCAATAGGAATTTTTGGGGTAGGTCAATCCGTTCGCGAGATATGGGAGTTTGAAGGCAAGAAATGGTTGTGAAGGAAAAAAATTTTTCGCCCTTCTGCTGCTCCAAACGCTTAACCAGAATGGCCTAGGGAACAAATTCACATACCGTTGTAATCGGGCGAGTTTCTACTTTCAGATGCAATAGGAATTTTTGGATTAGGTCAATCCGTTCGCGAGATATGGGAGTTTGAAGCTAAGAAATGGTTGAGGAGACAACAAATTTTTCGCACTTCTGCTGCTCCAAACGCTTAAACAGAATGGCCTAGGGCAAAAATACACATACCGTTGTAATCGGGCGAGTTTCTACTTTCAGATGCAATAGGAATTTTTGGGTTAGGTCAATCCGTAGGCGAGATATGGGTGTTTGAAGCCAAGAAATGGTTGAGAAGGCAAAAAATTTTTCGCAATTCTGCTTCTCCAATCGTTTAGCCAGAATGGCCTAGGGGAAAAATACACGTACCGTTGTAATCGGGCGAGTTTCTACTTTCAAATGCCATAGGAATGTTTGGGTTAGGTCAATCCGTTCGCGAGATATGAGAGTTTGAAGCTAAGAAATGGTTGAGAAGACAACAAATTTTTCGCGATTCTGCTGCTCCAAACGCTCAAACAGAATGGACTAGGGAAAAAATACACATACCGTTGTAATCGGGCGTGTTTCTACTTTCAAATGCAATAGGAATTTTTGAGTTAGGTCAATCCGTTCGCGAGATATGAGAGTTTGAACCTAAGAAATGGTTGAGAAGACAACAAATTTTTCGCAATTCTGCTGCTCCAAACGCTTAACCAGAGTGGCCAAGGGAAAAAACACGCATACCGTTGTAATCGGGCGAGTTTCTACTTTCAGATGCAACAGGAATTTTTGGGTTAGGTCAATCCGTTCGCGAGATATTGGAGTTTGAAGCCAAGAAATGGTTGAGAAGGAGAAAATTTTTCGTAATTCTGCTGCTCCAAACGCTTAACCAGAATATCCTAGGGAAAAAATACACATACCGCTGTAATCGGGCTAGTTTCTACTTTCAGATGCCATCGGAATTTTTGGGTTAGGTCAATCTGTTTGCGAGATATGGGAGTTTGTAGCTAAGAAATGGTTTAGAAGACAACAAATTTTTCGCACTTCTGCTGCTCCAAACGCTTAATCCGAATGGCCTAGGGACTAAATACACATACCAATGTAATCGGGCGAGTTTCTACTTTCAGAGGCAATAGGAATTTTTGGGGTTGGTCAATCCTTTCGCGAGATATGGGAGTTTGAAGCCAAGAAATGGTTGAGAAGGCAAAAAATTTTTCGCAATTCTGCTGCTTCAAACGCTTAACCAGAATGGCCTAGGGACAAAATACACATACCGTTGTAATCGGGCTAGTTTCTACTTTCAAATGCAATAGGAATTTTTGAGTTAGGTCAATCCGTTCGCGAGATATGAGAGTTTGAACCTAAGAAATGGTTGAGAAGACAACAAATTTTTCGCAATTCTGCTGCTCCAAACGCTTAACCAGAATGGCCAAGGGAAAAAACACGCATACCGTTGTAATCGGGCGAGTTTCTACTTTCAGATGCAACAGGAATTTTTGGGTTAGGTCAATCCGTTCGCGAGATATTGGAGTTTGAAGCCAAGAAATGGTTGAGAAGGAGAAAATTTTTCGTAATTCTGCTGCTCCAAACGCTTAACCAGAATATACTAGGGAAAAAATACACATACCAATGTAATCGGGCGAGCTTCTACTTTCAGAGGCAATAGGAATTTTTGGGGTAGGTCAATCCGTTCGCGAGATATGGGAGTTTGAAGGCAAGAAATGGTTGTGGAGGAAAAAAATTTTTCGCCCTTCTGCTGCTCCAAACGCTTAACCAGAATGGCCTAGGGAACAAATTCACATACCGTTGTAATCGGGCGAGTTTCTACTTTCAGATGCAATAGGAATTTTTGGGTTAGGTCAATCCGTTCGCGAGATATGGGAGTTTGAAGCTAAGAAATGGTTGAGGAGACAACAAATTTTTCGCACTTCTGCTGCTCCAAACGCTTAAACAGAATGGCCTAGGGCAAAAATACACATACCTTTGTAATCGGGCGAGTTTCCACTTTCAGATGCAATAGGAATTTTTGGGTTAGGTCAATCCGTAGGCGAGATATGGGTGTTTGAAGCCAAGAAATGGTTGAGAAGGCAAAAAATTTTTCGCAATTCTGCTTCTCCAATCGTTTAACCAGAATGGCCTAGGGGAAAAATACACGTACCGTTGTAATCGGGCGAGTTTCTACTTTCAAATGCCATAGGAATGTTTGGGTTAGGTCAATCCGTTCGCGAGATATGAGAGTTTGAAGCTAAGAAATGGTGGAGAAGACAACAAATTTTTCGCGATTCTGCTGCTCCAAACGCTCAAACAGAATGGACTAGGGAAAAAATACACATACCGTTGTAATCGGGCGAGTTTCTACTTTCAAATGCAATAGGAATTTTTGAGTTAGGTCAATCCGTTCGCGAGATATGAGAGTTTGAACCTAAGAAATGGTTGAGAAGACAACAAATTTTTCGCAATTCTGCTGCTCCAAACGCTTAACCAGAATGGCCAAGGGGAAAAACACGCATACCGTTGTAATCGGGCGAGTTTCTACTTTCAGATGCAACAGGAATTTTTGGGTTAGGTCAATCCGTTCGCGAGATATTGGAGTTTGAAGCCAAGAAATGGTTGAGAAGGAGAAAATTTTTCGTAATTCTGATGCTCCAAACGCTTAACCAGAATATCCTAGGGAAAAAATACACATACCGCTGTAATCGGGCTAGTTTCTAGTTTCAGATGCCATCGGAATTTTTGGGTTAGGTCAATCTGTTTGCGAGATATGGGAGTTTGTAGCTAAGAAATGGTTTAGAAGACAACAAATTTTTCGCACTTCTGCTGCTCCAAACGCTTAATCCGAATGGCCTAGGGACTAAATACACATACCAATGTAATCGGGCTAGTTTCTACTTTCAGAGGCAATAGGAACTTTTGGGGTAGGTCAATCCGTTCGCGAGGTATGGGAGTTTGAAGCCAAGAAATGGTTGAGAAGGCAAAAAATTTTTCGCAATTCTGCTGCTTCAAACGCTTAACCAGAATGGCCTAGGGACAAAATACACATACCGTTGTAATCGGGCGAGTTTCTACTTTCAAATGCAATAGGAATTTTTGAGTTAGGTCAATCCGTTCGCGAGATATGAGAGTTTGAACCTAAGAAATGGTTGAGAAGACAACAAATTTTTCGCAATTCTGCTGCTCCAAACGCTTAACCAGAATGGCCAAGGGAAAAAACACGCATACCGTTGTAATCGGGCGAGTTTCTACTTTCAGATGCAACAGGAATTTTTGGGTTAGGTCAATCCGTTCGCGAGATATTGGAGTTTGAAGCCAAGAAATGGTTGAGAAGGAGAAAATTTTTCGTAATTCTGCTGCTCCAAACGCTTAACCAGAATATCCTAGGGAAAAAATACACATACCGCTGTAATCGGGCTAGTTTCTACTTTCAGATGCCATCGGAATTTTTGGGTTAGGTCAATCTGTTTGCGAGATATGGGAGTTTGTAGCTAAGAAATGGTTTAGAAGACAACAAATTTTTCGCACTTCTGCTGCTCCAAACGCTTAATCCGAATGGCCTAGGGACTAAATACACATACCAATGTAATCGGGCGAGTTTCTACTTTCAGAGGCAATAGGAATTTTTGGGGTAGGTCAATCCGATCGCGAGATATGGGAGTTTGAAGCCAAGAAATGGTTGTGAAGGAAAAAAATTTTTCGCCTTTCTGCTGCTCCAAACGCTTAACCAGAATGACCTAGGGAACAAATACAAATACCGTTGTAATTGGGCGAGTTTCTACTTTCAGATGCAATAGGAATTTTTGGGTTAGGTCAATCCGTTCGCGAGATATGGGAGTTTGAAGCTAAGAAATGGTTGAGGAGACAACAAATTTTTCGCACTTCTGCTGCTCCAAACGCTTAAACAGAATGGCCTAGGGCAAGAATACACATACCGTTGTAATCGGGCGCGTTTCTACTTTCAGATGCAATAGGAATTTTTGGGTTAGGTCAATCCGTTCGCGAGATATGGGAGTTTGAAGCCAAGAAATGGTTGAGAAGGCAAAAAATTTTTCGCAATTCTGCTTCTCCAATCGTTTAACCAGAATGGCCTAGGGGAAAAATACACGTACCGCTGTAATCGGGCGAGTTTCTACTTTCAAATGCCATAGGAATGTTTGGGTTAGGTCAATCCGTTCGCGAGATATGAGAGTTTGAAGCTAAGAAATGGTTGAGAAGACAACAAATTTTTCGCGATTCTGCTGCTCCAAACGCTTAAACAGAATGGCCTAGGGCAAAAATACACATACCGTTGTAATCGGGCGAGTTTCTACTTTCAGATGCAATAGGAATTTTTGGGTTAGGTCAATCCGTTCGCGAGATATGGGAGTTTGAAGCCAAGAAATGGTTGAGGAGGCAAAAAATTTTTCGCAATTCTGCTTCTCCAATCGTTTAACCAGAATGGCCTAGGGGAAAAATACACGTACCGTTGTAATCGGGCGAGTTTCTACTTTCAAATGCCATAGGAATGTTTGGGTTAGGTCAATCCGTTCGCGAGATATGAGAGTTTGAAGCTAAGAAATGGTTGAGAAGACAACAAATTTTTCGCGATTCTGCTGCTCCAAACGCTCAAACAGAATGGACTAGGGAAAAAATACGCATACCGTCGTAATCGGGTGAGTTTCTACTTTCTGATGCAACAGGAATTTTTGGGTTAGGTCAATCCGTTCGCCAGACATGGGAGTTTGAAGCTAAGAAATGTTTGACAAAACAACAAATTTTTCGCACTACTGCTGCTCCAAACGCTTAACGAGAATGGACTAGGGAAAAAATACGCATACCGTTGTAATCGGGTGAGTTTCTACTTTCAGATGCAACAGGAATTTTTGGGTTAGATCAATCCGTTCGTGAGATATTGGAGTTTGAAGCCAAGAAATGGTTGAGAAGGAAAAAATTTTTCGCAATTCTGCTGCTCCAAACGCTTAACCAGAATATCCTAGGGAAAAAATACACATACCGCTGTAATCGGGCTAGTTTCTACTTTCAGATGCCATCGGAATTTTTGGGTTAGGTCAATCCGTTTGCGAGATATGGGAGTTTGTAGCTAAGAAATGGTTTAGAAGACAACAAATTCTTCGCACTTCTGCTGCTCCAAACGCTTAACCAGAATGGCCTAGGGACAAAATACACATACCGTTGTAATCGGGCGAGTTTCTACTTTCAAATGCAATAGGAATTTTTGAGTTAGGTCAATCCGTTCGCGAGATATGAGAGTTTGAACCTAAGAAATGGTTGAGAAGACAACAAATTTTTCGCAATTCTGCTGCTCCAAACGCTTAATCCGAATGGCCTAGGGACTAAATACACATACCAATGTAATCGGGCGAGTTTCTACTTTCAGAGGCAATAGGAATTTTTGGGGTAGGTCAAACCGTTCGCGAGATATGGGAGTTTGAAGCCAAGATATGGTTGTGAAGGAAAAAAATTTTTCGCCTTTCTGCTGCTCCAAACGCTTAACCAAATGGCCTAGGGAAAAAATACACATACCGTTGTAATCGGGCGAGTTTCTACCTTCAGATGCAATAGGAATTTTTGGGTTAGGTCAATCCGTTCGCGAGATATGGGAGTTTGAAGCTAAGAAATGGTTGAGGAGACAACAAATTTTTCGCACTTCTGCTGCTCCAAACGCTTAAACAGAATGGCCTAGGGCAAAAATACACATACGGTTGTAATCGGGCGAGTTTCTACTTTCAGATGCAATAGGAATTTTTGGGTTAGGTCAATCCGTTCGCGAGATATGGGAGTTTGAAGCCAAGAAATGGTTGAGAAGGCAAAAAATTTTTCGCAATTCTGCTTCTCCAATCGTTTAACCAGAATGGCCTAGGGGAAAAATACACGTACCGTTGTAATCGGGCGAGTTTCTACTTTCAAATGCCATAGGAATGTTTGGGTTAGGTCAATCCGTTCGCGAGATATGAGAGTTTGAAGCTAAGAAATGGTTGAGAAGACAACAAATTTTTCGCAATTCTGCTGCTCCAAACGCTTAACCAGTATGGCCAAGGGAAAAAACACGCATACCGTTGTAATCGGGCGAGTTTCTACTTTCAGATGCAACAGGAATTTTTGGGTTAGGTCAATCCGTTCGCGAGATATTGGAGTTTGAAGCCAAGAAATGGTTGAGAAGGAGAAAATTTTTCGTAATTCTGCTGCTCCAAACGCTTAACCAGAATATCCTAGGGAAAAAAGACACATACCGCTGTAATCGGGCTAGTTTCTACTTTCAGATGCCATCGGAATTTTTGGGTTAGGTCAATCTGTTTGCGAGATATGGGAGTTTGTAGCTAAGAAATGGTTTAGAAGACAACAAATTTTTCGCACTTCTGCTGCTCCAAACGCTTAATCCGAATGGCCTAGGGACTAAATACACATACCAATGTAATCGGGCGAGTTTCTACTTTCAGAGGCAATAGGAATTTTTGGGGTAGGTCAATCCGTTCGCGAGATATGGGAGTTTGAAGACAAGAAATGGTTGAGAAGACAACAAATTTTTCGCGATTCTGCTGCTCCAAACGCTCAAACAGAATGGACTAGGGAAAAAATACACATACCGTTGTAATCGGGCGAGTTTCTACTTTCAGATGCAATAGGAATTTTTGGGTTAGGTCAATCCGTAGGCGAGATATGGGTGTTTGAAGCCAAGAAATGGTTGAGAAGGCAAAAAATTTTTCGCAATTCTGCTTCTCCAATCGTTTAACCAGAATGGCCTAGGGGAAAAATACACGTACCGTTGTAATCGGGCGAGTTTCTACTTTCAAATGCCATAGGAATGTTTGGGTTAGGTCAATCCGTTCGCGAGATATGAGAGTTTGAAGCTAAGAAATGGTTGAGGAGACAACAAATTTTTCGCGATTCTGCTGCTCCAAACGCTCAAACAGAATGGACTAGGGAAAAAATACACATACCGTTGTAATCGGGCGAGTTTCTACTTTCAGATGCAATAGGAATTTTTGGGTTAGATCCATCCGTTCGCAAGATATGGGAGTTTGAAGCTAAGAAATGGTTGAGGAGACAACAAATTTTTCCCACTTCTGCTGCTCCAAACGCTTAAACAGAATGGCCTAGGGCAAAAATACACATACCGTTGTAATCGGGCGAGTTTCTACTTTCAGATGCAATAGGAATTTTTGGGTTAGGTCAATCCGTTCGCGAGATATTGGAGTTTGAAGCCAAGAAATGGTTGAGAAGGAAAAAATTTTTCGCAATGCTGCTGCTCCAAACGCTTAACCAGAATATCCTAGGGAAAAAATACACATACCGCTGTAATCGGGCTAGTTTCTACTTTCAGATGCCATCGGAATTTTTGGGTTAGGTCAATCCGTTTGCGAGATATGGGAGTTTGTAGCTAAGAAATGGTTTAGAAGACAACAAATTTTTCGCTCTTCTGCTGCTCCAAACGCTTAACCAGAATGGCCTAGGGACAAAATACACATACCGTTGTAATCGGGCGAGTTTCTACTTTCAAATGCAATAGGAATTTTTGAGTTAGGTCAATCCGTTCGCGAGATATGAGAGTTTGAACCTAAGAAATGGTTGAGAAGACAACAAATTTTTCGCAATTCTGCTGCTCCAAACGCTTAACCAGAATGGCCAAGGGAAAAAACACGCATACCGTTGTAATCGGGCGAGTTTCTACTTTCAGATGCAACAGGAATTTTTGGGTTAGGTCATCCGTTCGCGAGATATTGGAGTTTGAAGCCAAGAAATGGTTGAGAAGGAGAAAATTTTTCGTAATTCTGCTGCTCCAAACGCTTAACCAGAATATCCTAGGGAAAAAATACACATACCGCTGTAATCGGGCTAGTTTCTACTTTCAGATGCCATCGGAATTTTTGGGTTAGGTCAATCTGTTTGCGAGATATGGGAGTTTGTAGCTAAGAAATGGTTTAGAAGACAACAAATTTTTCGCACTTCTGCTGCTCCAAACGCTTAATCCGAATGGCCTAGGGACTAAATACACATACCAATGTAATCGGGAGAGTTTCTACTTTCAGAGGCAATAGGAATTTTTGGGGTAGGTCAATCCGTTCTCGAGATATGGGAGTTTGAAGCCAAGAAATGGTTGTGAAGGAAACAAATTTTTCGCCATTCTGCTGCTCCAAACGCTTAACCAGAATGGCCTAGGGAAAAAATACACATACCGTTGTAATCGGGCGAGTTTCTACTTTCAGATGCAATAGGAATTTTTGGGTTAGGTCAATCCGTTCGCGAGATATGGGAGTTTGAAGCTAAAAAATGGTTGAGGAGACAACAAATTTTTCGCACTTCTGCTGCTCCAACCGCTTAAACAGATTGGCCTAGGGCAAAAATACACATACCGTTGTAATCGGGCGAGTTTCTACTTTCAGATGCAATAGGAATTTTTGGGTTAGGTCAATCCGTTCGCGAGATATGGGAGTTTGAAGCCAAGAAATGGTTGAGAAGGCAAAAAATTTTTCGCAATTCTGCTGCTTCAAACGCTTAACCAGAATGGCCTAGGGGAAAAATACACGTACCGTTGTAATGGGGCGAGTTCCTACTTTCAGATGCAACAGGAATTTTTGGGTTAGGTCAATCCGATCGCGAGATATGGGAGTTTGTAGCTAAGAAATGGTTTAGAAGACAACAAATTTTTCGCACTTCTGCTGCTCCAAACGCTTAATCCGAATGGCCTAGGGACTAAATACACATACCAATGTAATCGGGAGAGTTTCTACTTTCAGAGGCAATAGGAATTTTTGGGGTAGGTCAATCCGTTCGCGAGATATTGGAGTTTGAAGCCAAGAAATGGTTGAGAAGGAGAAAATTTTTCGTAATTCTGCTGCTCCAAACGCTTAACCAGAATATCCTAGGGAAAAAATACACATACCGCTGTAATCGGGCTAGTTTCTACTTTCAGATGCCATCGGAATTTTTGGGTTAGGTCAATCTGTTTGCGAGATATGGGAGTTTGTAGCTAAGAAATGGTTTAGAAGACAACAAATTTTTCGCACTTCTGCTGCTCCAAACGCTTAATCCGAATGGCCTAGGGACTAAATACACATACCAATGTAATCGGGCGAGCTTCTACTTTCAGAGGCAATAGGAATTTTTGGGGTAGGTCAATCCGTTCGCGAGATATGGGAGTTTGAAGGCAAGAAATGGTTGT
Source organism: Ptiloglossa arizonensis (assembly GCF_051014685.1). Classification (NCBI taxonomy): domain Eukaryota; kingdom Metazoa; phylum Arthropoda; class Insecta; order Hymenoptera; family Colletidae; genus Ptiloglossa; species Ptiloglossa arizonensis. The sequence goes on along the minus strand of NW_027480062.1, from coordinate 18,852 downwards.
GGAGGAAAAAAATTTTTCGCCCTTCTGCTGCTCCAAACGCTTAACCAGAATGGCCTAGGGAACAAATTCACATACCGTTGTAATCGGGCGAGTTTCTACTTTCAGATGCAATAGGAATTTTTGAGTTAGGTCAATCCGTTCGCGAGATATGGGAGTTTGAAGCTAAGAAATGGTTGAGGAGACAACAAATTTTTCGCACTTCTGCTGCTCCAAACGCTTAAACAGAATGGCCTAGGGCAAAAATACACATACCGTTGTAATCGGGCGAGTTTCTACTTTCAGATGCAATAGGAATTTTTGGGTTAGGTCAATCCGTTCGCGAGATATGGGAGTTTGAAGCCAAGAAATGGTTGAGAAGGCAAAAATTTTTCGCAATTCTGCTGCTTCAAACGCTTAACCAGAATGGCCTAGGGGAAAAATACACGTACCGTTGTAATGGGGCGAGTTCCTACTTTCAGATGCAACAGGAATTTTTGGGTTAGGTCAATCCGATCGCGAGATATGGGAGTTTGTAGCTAAGAAATGGTTTAGAAGACAACAAATTTTTCGCACTTCTGCTGCTCCAAACGCTTAATCCGAATGGCCTAGGGACTAAATACACATACCAATGTAATCGGGAGAGTTTCTACTTTCAGAGGCAATAGGAATTTTTGGGGTAGGTCAATCCGTTCGCGAGATATGGGAGTTTGAAGCCAAGAAATGGTTGTGAAGGAAAAAAATTTTTCGCCTTTCTGCTGCTCCAAACGCTTAACCAGAATAGCCTAGGGAGAAAATACACATACCGTTGTAATCTGGCGGGTTTCTACTTTCAGATGCGATAGGAATTTTTGGGTTAGGTCAATCCGTTCTCGAGATATGGGAGTTTGAAGCCAAGAAATGGTTGTGAAGGAAAAAAATTTTTCGCCATTCTGCTGCTCCGAACGCTTAACCAGAATGGCCTAGGGAAAAAATACACATACCGTTGTAATCGGGCGAGTTTCTACTTTCAGATGCAATAGGAATTTTTGGGTTAGGTCAATCCGTTCGCGAGATATTGGAGTTTGAAGCCAAGAAATGGTTGAGAAGGAGAAAATTTTTCGTAATTCTGCTGCTCCAAACGCTTAACCAGAATATCCTAGGGAAAAAATACACATACCGCTGTAATCGGGCTAGTTTCTACTTTCAGATGCCATCGGAATTTTTGGGTTAGGTCAATCTGTTTGCGAGATATGGGAGTTTGTAGCTAAGAAATGGTTTAGAAGACAACAAATTTCTCGCACTTCTGCTGCTCCAAACGCTTAATCCGAATGGCCTAGGGACTAAATACAAATACCAATGTAATCGGGCGAGTTTCTACTTTCAGAGGCAATAGGAATTTTTGGGGTAGGTCAATCCGTTCGCGAGATATGGGAGTTTGAAGGCAAGAAATGGTTGTGGAGGAAAAAAATTTTTCGCCCTTCTGCTGCTCCAAACGCTTAACCAGAATGGCCTAGGGAACAAATTCACATACCGTTGTAATCGGGCGAGTTTCTACTTTCAGATGCAATAGGAATTTTTGGGTTAGGTCAATCCGTTCGCGAGATTTGGGAGTTTGAAGCTAAGAAATGGTTGAGGAGACAACAAATTTTCGCACTTCTGCTGCTCCAAACGCTTAAACAGAATGGCCTAGGGCAAAAATACACATACCGTTGTAATCGGGCGAGTTTCTACTTTCAGATGCAATAGGAATTTTTGGGTTAGGTCAATCCGTAGGCGAGATATGGGTGTTTGAAGCCAAGAAATGGTTGAGAAGGCAAAAAATTTTTCGCAATTCTGCTTCTCCAATCGTTTAACCAGAATGGCCTAGGGGAAAAATACACGTACCGTTGTAATCGGGCGAGTTTCTACTTTCAAATGCCATAGGAATGTTTGGGTTAGGTTAATCCGTTCGCGAGATATGAGAGTTTGAAGCTAAGAAATGGTGGAGAAGACAACAAATTTTTCGCGATTCTGCTGCTCCAAACGCTCAAACAGAATGGACTAGGGAAAAAATACACATACCGTTGTAATCGGGCGAGTTTCTACTTTCAAATGCAATAGGAATTTTTGAGTTAGGTCAATCCGTTCGCGAGATATGAGAGTTTGAACCTAAGAAATGGTTGAGAAGACAACAAATTTTTCGCAATTCTGCTGCTCCAAACGCTTAACCAGAATGGCCAAGGGAAAAAACACGCATACCGTTGTAATCGGGCGAGTTTCTACTTTCAGATGCAACAGGAATTTTTGGGTTAGGTCAATCCGTTCGCGAGATATTGGAGTTTGAAGCCAAGAAATGGTTGAGAAGGAGAAAATTTTTCGTAATTCTGCTGCTCCAAACGCTTAACCAGAATATCCTAGGGAAAAAATACACATACCGCTGTAATCGGGCTAGTTTCTACTTTCAGATGCCATCGGAATTTTTGGGTTAGGTCAATCTGTTTGCGAGATATGGGAGTTTGTAGCTAAGAAATGGTTTAGAAGACAACAAATTTTTCGCACTTCTGCTGCTCCAAACGCTTAATCCGAATGGCCTAGGGACTAAATACACATACCAATGTAATCGGGCGAGTTTCTACTTTCAGAGGCAATAGGAATTTTTGGGGTAGGTCAATCCGTTCGCGAGATATGGGAGTTTGAAGCCAAGAAATGGTTGTGAAGGAAAAAAATTTTTCGCCTTTCTGCTGCTCCAAACGCTTAACCAGAATGGCCTAGGGAACAAATACAAATACCGTTGTAATCGGGCGAGTTTCTACTTTCAGATGCAATAGGAATTTTTGGGTTAGGTCAATCCGTTCGCGAGATATGGGAGTTTGAAGCTAAGAAATGGTTGAGGAGACAACAAATTTTTCGCACTTCTGCTGCTCCAAACGCTTAAACAGAATGGCCTAGGGCAAAAATACACATACCGTTGTAATCGGGCGAGTTTCTACTTTCAGATGCAATAGGAATTTTTGGGTTAGGTCAATCCGTTCGCGAGATATGGGAGTTTGAAGCCAAGAAATGGTTGAGAAGGCAAAAAATTTTTCGCAATTCTGCTTCTCCAATCGTTTAACCAGAATAGCCTAGGGGAAAAATACACGTACCGTTGTAATCGGGCGAGTTTCTACTTTCAGATGCAATAGGAATTTTTGGGTTAGGTCAATCCGTTCGCGAGATATGGGAGTTTGAAGCCAAGAAATGGTTGAGAAGGCAAAAAATTTTTCGCAATTCTGCTTCTCCAATCGTTTAACCAGAATGGCCTAGGGGAAAAATACACGTACCGTTGTAATCGGGCGAGTTTCTACTTTCTGATGCAACAGGAATTTTTGGGTTAGGTCAATCCGTTCGCCAGACATGGGAGTTTGAAGCTAAGAAATGTTTGACAAAACAACAAATTTTTCGCACTACTGCTGCTCCAAACGCTTAACGAGAATGGACTAGGGAAAAAATACGCATACCGTTGTAATCGGGTGAGTTTCTACTTTCAGATGCAACAGGAATTTTTGGGTTAGGTCAATCCGTTCGTGAGATATTGGAGTTTGAAGCCAAGAAATGGTTGAGAAGGAAAAAATTTTTCGCAATTCTGCTGCTCCAAACGCTTAACCAGAGTATCCTAGGGAAAAAATACACATACCGCTGTAATCGGGCTAGTTTCTACTTTCAGATGCCATCGGAATTTTTGGGTTAGGTCAAACCGTTCGCGAGATATGGGAGTTTGAAGCCAAGAAATGGTTGTGAAGGAAAAAAATTTTTTTTCTTTCTGCTGCTCCAAACGCTTAACCAAATGGCCTAGGGAAAAAATACACATACCAATGTAATCGGGCGAGTTTCTACTTTCAGAGGCAATAGGAATTTTTGGGGTAGGTCAAACCGTTCGCGAGATATGGGAGTTTGAAGCCAAGAAATGGTTGTGAAGGAAAAAAATTTTTCGCCTTTCTGCTGCTCCAAACGCTTAACCAAATGGCCTAGGGAAAAAATACACATACCGTTGTAATCGGGCGAGTTTCTACTTTCAGATGCAACAGGAATTTTTGGGTTAGGTCAATCCGTTCGCGAGATATGGGAGTTTGAAGCTAAGAAATGGTTGAGGAGACAACAAATTTTTCGCACTTCTGCTGCTCCAAACGCTTAAACAGAATGGCCTAGGGCAAAAATACACATAGCGTTGTAATCGGGCGAGTTTCTACTTTCAGATGCAATAGGAATTTTTGGGTTAGGTCAATCCGTTCGCGAGATATTGGAGTTTGAATCCAAGAAATGGTTGAGAAGGAAAAAATTTTTCGCAATTCTGCTGCTCCAAACGCTTAACCAGAATATCCTAGGGAAAAAATGCACATACCGCTGTAATCGGGCTAGTATCTACTTTCAGATGCCATCGGAATTTTTGGGTTAGGTCAATCCGTTTGCGAGATATGGGAGTTTGTAGCTAAGAAATGGTTTAGAAGACAACAAACTCTTCGCGATTCTGCTGCTCCAAACGCTCAAACAGAATGGACTAGGGAAAAAATACGCATACCGTCGTAATCGGGTGAGTTTCTACTTTCTGATGCAACAGGAATTTTTGGGTTAGGTCAATCCGTTCGCCAGACATGGGAGTTTGAAGCTAAGAAATGTTTGACAAAACAACAAATTTTTCGCACTACTGCTGCTCCAAACGCTTAACGAGAATGGACTAGGGAAAAAATACGCATACCGTTGTAATCGGGTGAGTTTCTACTTTCAGATGCAACAGGAATTTTTGGGTTAGGTCAATCCGTTCGTGAGATATTGGAGTTTGAAGCCAAGAAATGGTTGAGAAGGAAAAAATTTTTCGCAATTCTGCTGCTCCAAACGCTTAACCAGAATATCCTAGGGAAAAAATACACATACCGCTGTAATCGGGCTAGATTCTACTTTCAGATGCCATCGGAATTTTTGGGTTAGGTCAATCCGTTTGCGAGATATGGGAGTTTGTAGCTAAGAAATGGTTTAGAAGACAACAAACTCTTCGCACTTCTGCTGCTCCAAACGGTTAACCAGAATGGCCTAGGGACAAAATACACATACCGTTGTAATCGGGCGAGTTTCTACTTTCAAATGCAATAGGAATTTTTGGGTTAGGTCAATCCGTTCGCGAGATATGGGAGTTTGAAGCCAAGAAATGGTTGAGAAGGCAAAAAATTTTTCGCAATTCTGCTTCTCCAATCGTTTAACCAGAATGGCCTAGGGGAAAAATACACGTACCGTTGTAATCGGGCGAGTTTCTACTTTCAAATGCCATAGGAATGTTTGGGTTAGGTCAATCCGTTCGCGAGATATGAGAGTTTGAAGCTAAGAAATGGTTGAGAAGACAACAAATTTTTCGCGATTCTGCTGCTCCAAACGCTCAAACAGAATGGACTAGGGAAAAAATACGCATACCGTCGTAATCGGGTGAGTTTCTACTTTCTGATGCAACAGGAATTTTTGGGTTAGGTCAATCCGTTCGCCAGACATGGGAGTTTGAAGCTAAGAAATGGTTGAGGAGACAACAAATTTTTCGCAATTCTGCTGCTCCAAACGCTTAACCAGAATGGCCTAGGGAAAAAATACGCATACCGTTGTAATCGGGCGAGTTTCTACTTTCAGATGCAACAGGAATTTTTGGGTTAGGTCAATCCGTTCGCGAGATATTGGAGTTTGAATCCAAGAAATGGTTGAGAAGGAAAAAATTTTTCGCAATTCTGCAGCTCCAAACGCTTAACCAGAATATCCTAGGGAAAAAATGCACATACCGCTGTAATCGGGCTAGTTTCTACTTTCAGATGCCATCGGAATTTTTGGGTTAGGTCAATCCGTTCGCGAGATATGGGATTTTGAAGCTAAGAAATGGTTGAGGAGGCAACAAATTTTTCGCACTTCTGCTGCTCCAAACGCTTAAACAGAATGGACTAGGGAAAAAATACGCATACCGTTGTAATCGGGTGAGTTTCTCCTTTCTGATGCAACAGGAATTTTTGGGTTAGGTCAATCCGTTCGCGAGATATGGGAGTTTGAAGCTAAGAAATGGTTGAGAAGACAACAAATTTTTCGCAATTCTGCTGCTCCAAACGCTTAACCAGAATGGCCTAGGGACTAAATACACATACCGTTGTAATCGGGCGAGTTTGTACTTTCAGAGGCAATAGGAATTTTTGGGCTAGGTCAATCCGTTCTCGAGGTATGGGAGTTTGAAGCCAAGAAATGGTTGTGAAGGAAAAAAATTTTTCGCCTTTCTGCTGCTCCAAACGCTTAACCAGAATGGCCTAGGGAACAAATACACATACCGTTGTAATCGGGCGAGTTTCTACTTTCAGATGCAATAGGAATTTTTGGGTTAGGTCAATCCGTTCGCGAGATATGGGAGTTTGAAGCTAAGAAATGGTTGAGGATACAACAAATTTTTCGCACTTCTGCTGCTCCAAACGCTTAAACAGAATGGCCTAGGGCAAAAATACACATACCGTTGTAATCGGGCGAGTTTCTACTTTCAGATGCAATAGGAATTTTTGGGTTAGGTCAATCCCTTCGCGAGATATTGGAGTTTGAAGCCAAGAAATGGTTGAGAAGGAAAAAATTTTTCGCAATGCTGCTGCTCCAAACGCTTAACCAGAATATCCTAGGGAAAAAATACACATACCGCTGTAATCGGGCTAGTTTCTACTTTCAGATGCCATCGGAATTTTTGGGTTAGGTCAATCCGTTTGCGAGATATGGGAGTTTGTAGCTAAGAAATGGTTTAGAAGACAACAAATTTTTCGCACTTCTGCTGCTCCAAACGCTTAACCAGAATGGCCTAGGGACAAAATACACATACCGTTGTAATCGGGCGAGTTTCTACTTTCAGATGCAACAGGAATTTTTGGGTTAGGTCAATCCGTTCGCGAGATATTGGAGTTTGAAGCCAAGAAATGGTTGAGAAGGAGAAAATTTTTCGTAATTCTGCTGCTCCAAACGCTTAACCAGAATATCCTAGGGAAAAAATACACATACCGCTGTAATCGGGCTAGTTTCTACTTTCAGATGCCATCGGAATTTCTGGGTTAGGTCAATCTGTTTGCGAGATATGGGAGTTTGTAGCTAAGCAATGGTTTAGAAGACAACAAATTTTTCGCACTTCTGCTGCTCCAAACGCTTAATCCGAATGGCCTAGGGACTAAATACACATACCAATGTAATCGGGCGAGTTTCTACTTTCAGAGGCAATAGGAATTTTAGGGGTAGGTCAATCCGTTCGCGAGATATGGGAGTTTGAAGCCAAGAAATGGTTGTGAAGGAAAAAAATTTTTCGCCGTTCTGCTGCTCCAAACGCTTAACCAGAATGGCCTAGGGAAAAAATACACATACCGTTGTAATCGGGCGAGTTTCTACTTTCAGATGCGATAGGAATTTTTGGGTTAGGTCAATCCGTTCGCGAGATATGGGAGTTTGAAGCCAAGAAATGGTTGTGAAGGAAAAAAATTTTTCGCCTTTCTGCTGCTCCAAACGCTTAACCAGAATGGCCTAGGGAAAAAATACACATACCGTTGTAATCGGGCGAGTTTCTACTTTCAGATGCAATAGGAATTTTTGGGTTAGGTCAATCCCTTCGCGAGATATTGGAGTTTGAAGCAAAGAAATGGTTGAGAAGGAAAAATTTTTTCGCAATGCTGCTGCTCCAAACGCTTAACCAGAATATCCTAGGGAAAAAATACACATACCGCTGTAATCGGGCTAGTTTCTACTTTCAGATGCCATCGGAATTTTTGGGTTAGGTCAATCCGTTTGCGAGATATGGGAGTTTGTAGCTAAGAAATGGTTTAGAAGACAACAAATTTTTCGCACTTCTGCTGCTCCAAACGCTTAACCAGAATGGCCTAGGGACAAAATACACATACCGTTGTAATCGGGCGAGTTTCTACTTTCAAATGCAATAGGAATTTTTGAGTTAGGGCAATCCGTTCGCGAGATATGAGAGTTTGAACCTAAGAAATGGTTGAGAAGACAACAAATTTTTCGCAATTCTGCTGCTCCAAACGCTTAACCAGAATGGCCAAGGGAAAAAACACGCATACCGTTGTAATCGGGCGAGTTTCTACATTCAGATGCGATAGGAATTTTTGGGTTAGGTCAATCCGTTCGCGAGATATGGGAGTTTGAAGCCAAGAAATGGTTGTGAAGGAAAAAAATTTTTCGCCTTTCTGCTGCTCCAAACGCTTAACCAGAATGGCCTAGGGAAAAAATACACATACCGTTGTAATCGGGCGAGTTTCTACTTTCAGATGCAATAGGAATTTTTGGGTTAGGTCAATCCGTTCGCGAGATATGGGAGTTTGAAGCTAAGAAATGGTTGAGGAGACAACAAATTTTTCGCACTTCTGCTGCTCCAAACGCTTAAACAGAATGGCCTAGGGCAAAAATACACATACCGTTGTAATCGGGCGAGTTTCTACTTTCAGATGCAATAGGAATTTTTGGGTTAGGTCAATCCGTTCGCGAGATATGGGAGTTTGAAGCCAAGAAATGGTTGAGAAGGCAAAAAATTTTTCGCAATTCTGCTTCTCCAATCGTTTAACCAGAATGGCCTAGGGGAAAAATACACGTACCGTTGTAATCGGGCGAGTTTCTACTTTCAAATGCCATAGGAATGTTTGGGTTAGGTCAATCCGTTCGCGAGATATGAGAGTTTGAAGCTAAGAAATGGTTGAGAAGACAACAAATTTTTCGCGATTCTGCTGCTCCAAACGCTCAAACAGAATGGACTAGGGAAAAAATACGCATACCGTCGTAATCGGGTGAGTTTCTACTTTCTGATGCAACAGGAATTTTTGGGTTAGGTCAATCCGTTCGCCAGACATGGGAGTTTGAAGCTAAGAAATGGTTGAGAAGACAACAAATTTTTCGCAATTCTGCTGCTCCAAACGCTTAACCAGAATGGCCTAGGGAAAAAACACACATACCGCTGTAATCGGGCTAGTTTCTACTTTCAGATGCCATCGGAATTTTTGGGTTAGGTCAATCTGTTTGCGAGATATGGGAGTTTGTAGCTAAGAAATGGTTTAGAAGACAACAAATTTTTCGCACTTCTGCTGCTCCAAACGCTTAACCCGAATGGCCTAGGGACTAAATACACATACCGTTGTAATCGGGCGAGTTTGTACTTTCAGAGGCAATAGGAATTTTTGGGTTAGGTCAATCCGTTCGCGAGATATGGGAATTTGAAGCCAAGAAATGGTTGAGAAGGCAAAAAATTTTTCGCAATTCTGCTGCTTCAAACGCTTAACAAGAATGGCCTAGGGAAAAAATACACATACCGTTGTAATCGGGCGAGTTTCTACTTTCAGGTGCGATAGGAATTTTTGGGTTAGGTCAATCCGTTCTCGAGGTATGGGAGTTTGAAGCCAAGAAATGGTTGTGAAGGAAAAAAATTTTTCACCATTCTGCTGCTCCAAACGCTTAACCAGAATGGCCTAGGGAAAAAATACACATACCGTTGTAATCGGGCGAGTTTCTACTTTCAGATGCAATAGGAATTTTTGGGTTAGGTCAATCCGTTCGCGAGATATGGGAGTTTGAAGCTAAGAAATGGTTGAGGAGACAACAAATTTTTCGCACTTCTGCTGTTCCAAACGCTTAAACAGAATGGCCTAGGGAAAAAATACACATACCGTTGTAATCGGGCGAGTTTCTACTTTCATGTGCGATAGGAATTTTTGGGTTGGGTCAATCCGTTCTCGAGGTATGGGAGTTTGAAGCCAAGAAATGGTTGTGAAGGAAAAAAATTTTTCACCATTCTGCTGCTCCAAACGCTTAACCAGAATGGCCTAGGGAACAAATACACATACCGTTGTAATCGGGCGAGTTTCTACTTTCAGATGCAATAGGAATTTTTGGGTTAGGTCAATCCGTTCGCGAGATATGGGAGTTTGAAGCTAAGAAATGGTTGAGGAGACAACAAATTTTTCGCACTTCTGCTGCTCCAAACGCTTAAACAGAATGGCCTAGGGCAAAAATACACATACCGTTGTAATCGGGCGAGTTTCTACTTTCAGATGCAATAGGAATTTTTGGGTTAGGTCAATCCGTTCGCGAGATATGGGAGTTTGAAGCCAAGAAATGCTTGAGAAGGCAAAAAATTTTTCGCAATTCTGCTGCTTCAAACGCTTAACCAGAATGGCCTAGGGACAAAATACACATACCGTTGTAATCGGGCGAGTTTCTATTTTCAAATGCAATAGGAATTTTTGAGTTAGGTCAATCCGTTCGCGAGATATGAGAGTTTGAACCTAAGAAATGGTTGAGAAGACAACAAATTTTTCGCAATTCTGCTGCTCCAAACGCTTAACCAGAATGGCCAAGGGAAAAAACACGCATACCGTTGTAATCGGGCGAGTTTCTACTTTCAGATGCAACAGGAATTTTTGGGTTAGGTCAATCCGTTCGCGAGATATTGGAGTTTGAAGCCAAGAAATGGTTGAGAAGGAGAAAATTTTTCGTAATTCTGCTGCTCCAAACGCTTAACCAGAATATCCTAGGGAAAAAATACACATACCGCTGTAATCGGGCTAGTTTCTACTTTCAGATGCCATCGGAATTTTTGGGTTAGGTCAATCTGTTTGCCAGATATGGGAGTTTGTAGCTAAGAAATGGTTTAGAAGACAACAAATTTTTCGCACTTCTGCTGCTCCAAACGCTTAATCCGAATGGCCTAGGGACTAAATACACATACCAATATAGTCGGGCGAGTTTTCTACTTTCAGAGGCAATAGGAATTTTTGGGGTAGGTCAATCCGTTCGCGAGATATGGGAGTTTGAAGCCAAGAAATGGTTTGGAAGGAAAAAAATTTTTCGCCTTTCTGCTGCTTCAAACGCTTAACCAGAATGGCCTAGGGACAAAATACACATACCGTTGTAATCGGGCGAGTTTCTATTTTCAAATGCAATAGGAATTTTTGAGTTAGGTCAATCCGTTCGCGAGATATGAGAGTTTGAACCTAAGAAATGGTTGAGAAGACAACAAATTTTTCGCACTTCTGCTGCTCCAAACGCTTAAACAGAATGGCCTAGGGCAAAAATACACATACCGTTGTAATCGGGCGAGTTTCTACTTTCAGATGCAATAGGAATTTTTGGGTTAGGTCAATCCCTTCGCGAGATATTGGAGTTTGAAGCCAAGAAATGGTTGAGAAGGAAAAAATTTTTCGCAATGCTGCTGCTCCAAACGCTTAACCAGAATATCCTAGGGAAAAAATACACATACCGCTGTAATCGGGCTAGTTTCTACTTTCAGATGCCATCGGAATTTTTGGGTTAGGTCAATCCGTTTGCGAGATATGGGAGTTTGTTGCTAAGAAATGGTTTAGAAGAAAACAAATTTTTCGCACTTCTGCTGCTCCAAACGCTTAACCAGAATGGCCTAGGGACAAAATACACATACCGTTGTAATCGGGCGAGTTTCTACTTTCAAATGCAATAGGAATTTTTGAGTTAGGTCAATCCGTTCGCGAGATATGAGAGTTTGAACCTAAGAAATGGTTGAGAAGACAACAAATTTTTCGCAATTCTGCTGCTCCAAACGCTTAACCAGAATGGCCAAGGGAAAAAACACGCATACCGTTGTAATCGGGCGAGTTTCTACTTTCAGATGCGATAGGAATTTTTGGGTTAGGTCAATCCGTTCTCGAGATATGGGAGTTTGAAGCCAAGAAATGGTTGTGAAGGAAAAAAATTTTTCGCCATTCTGCTGCTCCAAACGCTTAACCAGAATGGCCTAGGGAAAAAATACACATACCGTTGTAATCGGGCGAGTTTCTACTTTCAGATGCAATAGGAATTTTTGGGTTAGGTCAATCCGTTCGCGAGATATGGGAGTTTGAAGCTAAAAAATGGTTGAGGAGACAACAAATTTTTCGCACTTCTGCTGCTCCAAACGCATAGACAGAATGGCCTAGGGCAAAAATACACATACCGTTGTAATCGGGCGAGTTTCTACTTTCAGATGCAATAGGAATTTTTGGGTTAGGTCAATCCGTTCGCGAGATATGGGAGTTTGAAGCTAAGAAATGGTTGAGGAGACAACAAATTTTTCGCACTTCTGCTGCTCCAAACGCTTAAACAGAATGGCCTAGGGAAAAAATACACATACCGTTGTAATCGGGCGAGTTTCTACTTTCAGGTGCGATAGGAATTTTTGGGTTAGGTCAATCCGTTCTCGAGGTATGGGAGTTTGAAGCCAAGAAATGGTTGTGAAGGAAAAAAATTTTTCACCATTCTGCTGCTCCAAACGCTTAACCAGAATGGCCTAGGGAAAAAATACACATACCGTTGTAATCGGGCGAGTTTCTACTTTCAGATGCAATAGGAATTTTTGGGTTAGGTCAATCCGTTCGCGAGATATGGGAGTTTGAAGCTAAGAAATGGTTGAGGAGACAACAAATTTTTCGCACTTCTGCTGCTCCAAACGCTTAAACAGAACGGCCTAGGGCAAAAATACACATACCGTTGTAATCGGGCGAGTTTCTACTTTCAGATGCAATAGGAATTTTTGGGTTAGGTCAATCCGTTCGCGAGATATGGGAGTTTGAAGCCAAGAAATGGTTGAGAAGGCAAAAAATTTTTCGCAATTCTGCTGCTTCAAACGCTTAACCAGAATGGCCTAGGGACAAAATACACATACCGTTGTAATCGGGCGAGTTTCTATTTTCAAATGCAATAGGAATTTTTGAGTTAGGTCAATCCGTTCGCGAGATATGAGAGTTTGAACCTAAGAAATGGTTGAGAAGATAACAAATTTTTCGCAATTCTGCTGCTCCAAACGCATAACCAGAATGGCCAAGGGAAAAAACACGCATACCGTTGTAATCGGGCGAGTTTCTACTTTCAGATGCAACAGGAATTTTTGGGTTAGGTCAATCCGTTCGCGAGATATTGGAGTTTGAAGCCAAGAAATGGTTGAGAAGGAGAAAATTTTTCGTAATTCTGCTGCTCCAAACGCTTAACCAGAATATCCTAGGGAAAAAATACACATACCGCTGTAATCGGGCTAGTTTCTACTTTCAGATGCCATCGGAATTTTTGGGTTAGGTCAATCTGTTTGCGAGATATGGGAGTTTGTAGCTAAGAAATGGTTTAGAAGACAACAAATTTTTCGCACTTCTGCTGCTCTAAACGCTTAATCCGAATGGCCTAGGGACTAAATACACATACCAATGTAATCGGGCGAGTTTCTACTTTCAGTGGCAATAGGAATTTTTGGGGTAGGTCAATCCGTTCGCGAGATATGGGAGTTTGAAGCCAAGAAATGGTTGAGAAGGCAAAAAATTTTTCGCAATTCTGCTGCTTCAAACGCTTAACCAGAATGGCCTAGGGACAAAATACACATACCGTTGTAATCGGGCGAGTTTCTATTTTCAAATGCAATAGGAATTTTTGAGTTAGGTCAATCCGTTCGCGAGATATGAGAGTTTGAACCTAAGAAATGGTTGAGAAGATAACAAATTTTTCGCAATTCTGCTGCTCCAAACGCATAACCAGAATGGCCAAGGGAAAAAACACGCATACCGTTGTAATCGGGCGAGTTTCTACTTTCAGATGCAACAGGAATTTTTGGGTTAGGTCAATCCGTTCGCGAGATATTGGAGTTTGAAGCCAAGAAATGGTTGAGAAGGAGAAAATTTTTCGTAATTCTGCTGCTCCAAACGCTTAACCAGAATATCCTAGGGAAAAAATACACATACCGCTGTAATCGGGCTAGTTTCTACTTTCAGATGCCATCGGAATTTTTGGGTTAGGTCAATCTGTTTGCGAGATATGGGAGTTTGTAGCTAAGAAATGGTTTAGAAGACAACAAATTTTTCGCACTTCTGCTGCTCCAAACGCTTAATCCGAATGGCCTAGGGACTAAATACACATACCAATGTAATCGGGCGAGTTTCTACTTTCAGTGGCAATAGGAATTTTTGGGGTAGGTCAATCCGTTCGCGAGATATGGGAGTTTGAAGCTAAGAAATGGTTGAGGAGACAACAAATTTTTCGCACTTCTGCTGCTCCAAACGCTTAAACAGAATGGCCTAGGGCAAAAATACACATACCGTTGTAATCGGGCGAGTTTCTACTTTCAGATGCAATAGGAATTTTTGGGTTAGGTCAATCCGTTCGCGAGATATGGGAGTTTGAAGCCAAGAAATGGTTGAGAAGGCAAAAAATTTTTCGCAATTCTGCTGCTCCAAACGCTTAACCAGAATATCCTAGGGAAAAAATACACATACCGCTGTAATCGGGCTAGTTTCTACTTTCAGATGCCATCGGAATTTTTGGGTTAGGTCAATCTGTTTGCCAGATATGGGAGTTTGTAGCTAAGAAATGGTTTAGAAGACAACAAATTTTTCGCACTTCTGCTGCTCCAAACGCTTAATCCGAATGGCCTAGGGACTAAATACACATACCAATGTAGTCGGGCGAGTTTTCTACTTTCAGAGGCAATAGGAATTTTTGGGGTAGGTCAATCCGTTCGCGAGATATGGGAGTTTGAAGCCAAGAAATGGTTTGGAAGGAAAAAAATTTTTCGCCTTTCTGCTGCTTCAAACGCTTAACCAGAATGGCCTAGGGACAAAATACACATACCGTTGTAATCGGGCGAGTTTCTATTTTCAAATGCAATAGGAATTTTTGAGTTAGGTCAATCCGTTCGCGAGATATGAGAGTTTGAACCTAAGAAATGGTTGAGAAGACAACAAATTTTTCGCACTTCTGCTGCTCCAAACGCTTAAACAGAATGGCCTAGGGCCAAAATACACATACCGTTGTAATCGGGCGAGTTTCTACTTTCAGATGCAATAGGAATTTTTGGGTTAGGTCAATCCCTTCGCGAGATATTGGAGTTTGAAGCCAAGAAATGGTTGAGAAGGAAAAAATTTTTCGCAATGCTGCTGCTCCAAACGCTTAACCAGAATATCCTAGGGAAAAAATACACATACCGCTGTAATCGGGCTAGTTTCTACTTTCAGATGCCATCGGAATTTTTGGGTTAGGTCAATCCGTTTGCGAGATATGGGAGTTTGTTGCTAAGAAATGGTTTAGAAGAAAACAAATTTTTCGCACTTCTGCTGCTCCAAACGCTGAACCAGAATGGCCTAGGGACAAAATACACATACCGTTGTAATCGGGCGAGTTTCTACTTTCAAATGCAATAGGAATTTTTGAGTTAGGTCAATCCGTTCGCGAGATATGAGAGTTTGAACCTAAGAAATGGTTGAGAAGACAACAAATTTTTCGCAATTCTGCTGCTCCAAACGCTTAACCAGAATGGCCAAGGGAAAAAACACGCATACCGTTGTAATCGGGCGAGTTTCTACTTTCAGGTGCGATAGGAATTTTTGGGTTAGGTCAATCCGTTCTCGAGATATGGGAGTTTGAAGCCAAGAAATGGTAGTGAAGGAAAAAAATTTTTCGCCATTCTGCTGCTCCAAACGCTTAACCAGAATGGCCTAGGGAAAAAATACACATACCGTTGTAATCGGGCGAGTTTCTACTTTCAGATGCAATAGGAATTTTTGGGATAGGTCAATCCGTTCTCGAGGTATGGGAGTTTGAAGCCAAGAAATGGTTGTGAAGGAAAAAAATTTTTCACCATTCTGCTGCTCCAAACGCTTAACCAGAATGGCCTAGGGAAAAAATACACATACCGTTGTAATCGGGCGAGTTTCTACTTTCAGATGCAATAGGAATTTTTGGGTTAGGTCAATCCGTTCGCGAGATATGGGAGTTTGAAGCTAAGAAATGGTTGAGGAGACAACAAATTTTTCGCACTTCTGCTGCTCCAAACGCTTAAACAGAATGGCCTAGGGCAAAAATACACATACCGTTGTAATCGGGCGAGTTTCTACTTTCAGATGCAATAGGAATTTTTGGGTTAGGTCAATCCGTTCGCGAGATATGGGAGTTTGAAGCCAAGAAATGGTTGAGAAGGCAAAAAATTTTTCGCAATTCTGCTGCTTCAAACGCTTAACCAGAATGGCCTAGGGACAAAATACACATACCGTTGTAATCGGGCGAGTTTCTATTTTCAAATGCAATAGGAATTTTTGAGTTAGGTCAATCCGTTCGCGAGATATGAGAGTTTGAACCTAAGAAATGGTTGAGAGGATAACAAATTTTTCGCAATTCTGCTGCTCCAAACGCATAACCAGAATGGCCGAGGGAAAAAACACGCATACCGTTGTAATCGGGCGAGTTTCTACTTTCAGATGCCATCGGAATTTTTGGGTTAGGTCAATCCGTTTGCGAGATATGGGAGTTTGTAGCTAAGAAATGGTTTAGAAGACAACAAATTTTTCGCAATTCTGCTGCTTCAAACGCTTAACCAGAATGGCCTAGGGACAAAATACACATACCGTTGTAATCGGGCGAGTTTCTATTTTCAAATGCAATAGGAATTTTTGAGTTAGGTCAATCCGTTCGCGAGATATGAGAGTTTGAACCTAAGAAATGGTTGAGAAGACAACAAATTTTTCGCAATTCTGCTGCTCCAAACGCTTAACCAGAATGGCCAAGGGAAAAAACACGCATACCGTTGTAATCGGGCGAGTTTCTACTTTCAGATGCAACAGGAATTTTTGGGTTAGGTCAATCCGTTCGCGAGATATTGGAGTTTGAAGCCAAGAAATGGTTGAGAAGGAGAAAATTTTTCGTAATTCTGCTGCTCCAAACGCTTAACCAGAATATCCTAGGGAAAAAATACACATACCGCTGTAATCGGGCTAGTTTCTACTTTCAGATGCCATCGGAATTTTTGGGTTAGGTCAATCTGTTTGCCAGATATGGGAGTTTGTAGCTAAGAAATGGTTTAGAAGACAACAAATTTTTCGCACTTCTGCTGCTCCAAACGCTTAATCCGAATGGCCTAGGGACTAAATACACATACCAATGTAGTCGGGCGAGTTTTCTACTTTCAGAGGCAATAGGAATTTTTGGGGTAGGTCAATCCGTTCGCGAGATATGGGAGTTTGAAGCCAAGAAATGGTTTGGAAGGAAAAAAATTTTTCGCCTTTCTGCTGCTTCAAACGCTTAACCAGAATGGCCTAGGGACAAAATACACATACCGTTGTAATCGGGCGAGTTTCTATTTTCAAATGCAATAGGAATTTTTGAGTTAGGTCAATCCGTTCGCGAGATATGAGAGTTTGAACCTAAGAAATGGTTGAGAAGACAACAAATTTTTCGCACTTCTGCTGCTCCAAACGCTTAAACAGAATGGCCTAGGGCCAAAATACACATACCGTTGTAATCGGGCGAGTTTCTACTTTCAGATGCAATAGGAATTTTTGGGTTAGGTCAATCCGTTTGCGAGATATGGGAGTTTGTAGCTAAGAAATGGTTTAGAAGACAACAAATTTTTCGCAATTCTGCTGCTTCAAACGCTTAACCAGAATGGCCTAGGGACAAAATACACATACCGTTGTAATCGGGCGAGTTTCTATTTTCAAATGCAATAGGAATTTTTGAGTTAGGTCAATCCGTTCGCGAGATATGAGAGTTTGAACCTAAGAAATGGTTGAGAAGACAACAAATTTTTCGCAATTCTGCTGCTCCAAACGCTTAACCAGAATGGCCAAGGGAAAAAACACGCATACCGTTGTAATCGGGCGAGTTTCTACTTTCAGATGCAACAGGAATTTTTGGGTTAGGTCAATCCGTTCGCGAGATATTGGAGTTTGAAGCCAAGAAATGGTTGAGAAGGAGAAAATTTTTCGTAATTCTGCTGCTCCAAACGCTTAACCAGAATATCCTAGGGAAAAAATACACATACCGCTGTAATCGGGCTAGTTTCTACTTTCAGATGCCATCGGAATTTTTGGGTTAGGTCAATCTGTTTGCCAGATATGGGAGTTTGTAGCTAAGAAATGGTTTAGAAGACAACAAATTTTTCGCACTTCTGCTGCTCCAAACGCTTAATCCGAATGGCCTAGGGACTAAATACACATACCAATGTAGTCGGGCGAGTTTTCTACTTTCAGAGGCAATAGGAATTTTTGGGGTAGGTCAATCCGTTCGCGAGATATGGGAGTTTGAAGCCAAGAAATGGTTTGGAAGGAAAAAAATTTTTCGCCTTTCTGCTGCTTCAAACGCTTAACCAGAATGGCCTAGGGACAAAATACACATACCGTTGTAATCGGGCGAGTTTCTATTTTCAAATGCAATAGGAATTTTTGAGTTAGGTCAATCCGTTCGCGAGATATGAGAGTTTGAACCTAAGAAATGGTTGAGAAGACAACAAATTTTTCGCACTTCTGCTGCTCCAAACGCTTAAACAGAATGGCCTAGGGCCAAAATACACATACCGTTGTAATCGGGCGAGTTTCTACTTTCAGATGCAATAGGAATTTTTGGGTTAGGTCAATCCCTTCGCGAGATATTGGAGTTTGAAGCCAAGAAATGGTTGAGAAGGAAAAAATTTTTCGCAATGCTGCTGCTCCAAACGCTTAACCAGAATATCCTAGGGAAAAAATACACATACCGCTGTAATCGGGCTAGTTTCTACTTTCAGATGCCATCGGAATTTTTGGGTTAGGTCAATCCGTTTGCGAGATATGGGAGTTTGTTGCTAAGAAATGGTTTAGAAGAAAACAAATTTTTCGCAATTCTGCTGCTCCAAACGCTGAACCAGAATGGCCTAGGGACAAAATACACATACCGTTGTAATCGGGCGAGTTTCTACTTTCAAATGCAATAGGAATTTTTGAGTTAGGTCAATCCGTTCGCGAGATATGAGAGTTTGAACCTAAGAAATGGTTGTGAAGGAAAAAAATTTTTCGCCATTCTGCTGCTCCAAACGCTTAACCAGAATGGCCTAGGGAAAAAATACACATACCGTTGTAATCGGGCGAGTTTCTACTTTCAGAT
>NW_027480061.1:0-42533 GCF_051014685.1 Ptiloglossa arizonensis | reverse complement strand
GTTATACGTTATACGTTATACGTTATACGTTATACGTTATACGTTATGCGTTATACGTTATACGTTATACGTTATACGTTATACGTTATACGTTATACGTTATACGTTATACGTTATACGTTATACGTTATACGTTATACGTTATACGTTATACGTTATACGTTATACGTTATACGTTATACGTTATACGTTATACGTTATTCGTTGTACGTTATACGTTATACGTTATACGTTATACGTTATACGTTATACGTTACTCGTTATACGTTATACGTTATACGTTATACGTTATACGTTATACGTTATACGTTATACGTTATACGTTATACGTTATTCGTTATACGTTATACGTTATACGTTATACGTTATACGTTATACGTTATACGTTATACGTTATACGTTATACGTTATGCGTTATACGCTATACGTTATGCGTTATAGGTCATACCTTATACGTGATACGTCATACGTTATACGTTATACGTTATACGTTATTCGTTATACGTTATACGTTATACGTTATACGTTATACGTTATACGTTATACGTTATACGTTATACGTTATACGTTATACGTTATACGTTATACGTTATACGTTATACGCTATACGTTATACGTTGTACGTTATGCGTTATACGTTATGCGTTATACGTTATACGTTATACGTTATACGTTGTACGTTATACGTTATACGTTATACGTTATACGTTATTCGTTGTACGTTATATGTTATACGTTATACGTTATACGTTATACGTTATACGTTAAACGTTATACGTTATACGTTATACGTTATACGTTATACGTTATACGTTATACGTTATACGTTATACGTTGTACGTTATACGTTGTACGTTATACGTTGTACGTTATACGTTATACGTTAGACGTTATACGTTATACGTTATACGCTATACGTTATACGTTATACGTTATACGCTATACGTTATACGTTGTACGTTATGCGTTGTACGTTATGCGTTATACGTTATACGTTATTCGTTATACGTTGTACGTTATACTTTATACGTTATACGTTATACGATATTCGTTATACGTTATACGTTATACGTTATACGTTATACGTTATACGTTATACCATATACGTTATACGTTATACGTTATACGTTAAACGTTATGCGTTATACGTTATACGTTATACGTTATACGATATACGTTATACGTTATACGTTGTACGTTATACGTTATACGTTATACGTTATACGTTATACGTTATACGTTATACGTTATACGTTATACGTTATACGTTATACGTTATTCGTTATACGTTATACGTTATACGTTATACGTTATACGTTATACGTTTTACGTTATACGTTATACGTTATACGTTATACATTATACGTTATACGTTGTACGTTATACGTTATACGTTATTCGTTATACGTTATACGTTGTACGTTATACGTTATACGTTATACGTTATACGTTATACGTTATACGTTATACGTTATACGTTTTACGTTATACGTTATACGTTATACGTTATACATTATACGTTATACGTTGTACGTTATACGTTATACGTTATACGTTATTCGTTATACGTTATACGTTTTACGTTATACGTTATACGTTATACGTTATACATTATACGTTATACGTTATACGTTATACGTTATACGTTATTCGTTATACGTTATACGTTATACGTTATACGTTATACGTTTTACGTTATACGTTATACGTTATACGTTATACATTATACGTTATACGTTATACGTTATACGTTATACGTTATTCGTGGTACGTTATACGTTATACGTTATACGTTATACGTTATACGTTATACGTTATACGTTATACGTTACTCGTTATACGTTATACGTTATACGTTATACGTTAAACGTTATACGTTATACGTTATACGTTATACGTTATACGTTATACGTTATACGTTATACGTTATACGTTATACGTTATACGTTATACGTTATACGTTATACGTTATACGTTATACGTTATACGTTATACGTTATACGTTATACGTTACTCGTTATACGTAATATGTAATACGTTTTACGTTATAAGTTATACGTTATACGTTTTACGTTATACGTTATACGTTATACGATATACGTTATACGTTATACGTTATGCGTTATAGGATATACGTTATACGTTATACGTTATACGTTATACGTTATACATTATACGTTATACGTTATACGTTATACGTTATACGTTATAGGTTGTACGTTATACGTTATACGTTATACGTTATACGTTATACGTTATACGTTATACGTTATACGTTATGCGTTATACGTTATACGTTATACGTTATAAGTTATACGTTATACGTTATACGTTATACGTTATACGTTATACGTTATACGTTATACGTTATACGTTATACGTTATACCTTATACGTTATACGTTATACGTTATACGTTATACGTTATACGTTATACGTTATACGTTATACGTTATACGTTATACGTTATACGTAATACGTTATACGTTATTCGTTATACGTTATACGTTATACGTTATACGTTATACGTTATACGTTATACGTTTTACGTTATACGTTATACGTTATACGTTATACATTATACGTTATACGTTATACGTTATACGTTATACGTTATTCGTTGTACGTTATACGTTATACGTTATACGTTATACGTTATACGTTATACGTTATACGTTATACGTTATACGTTATACGTTATACGTTATACGTTATACGTTATACGTTATACGTTATACGTTATACGTTATACGTTATACGTTATACGTTATACGTTATTCGTTGTACGTTATACGTTATACGTTATACGTTATACGTTATACGTTATACGTTATACGTTATACGATATACGTTATACGTTATACGTTGTACGTTATACGTTATACGTTATACGTTATACGTTATACGTTATACGTTATACGTTATACGTTATACGTTATACGTTATACGTTATACGTTATACGTTATACGTTATACGTTATACGTTGTACGTTATACGTTGTACGTTATACGTTGTACGTTATACGTTATACGTTATACGTTTTACGTTATACGTTATACGTTATACGTTATACATTATACGTTATACGTTGTACGTTATACGTTATACGTTATTCGTTATACGTTGTACGTTATACGTTATACGTTATTCGTTATACGTTATACGTTGTACGTTATACGTTATACGTTATACGTTATACGTTATACGTTATACGTTATACGATATACGTTTTACGTTATACGTTATACGTTATACGTTATACATTATACGTTATACGTTGTACGTTATACGTTATACGTTATACGTTATACGTTATACGTTATACGTTTTACGTTATACGTTATACGTTATACGTTATACATTATACGTTATACGTTATACGTTATACGTTATACGTTATTCGTTATACGTTATACGTTATACGTTATACGTTATACGTTTTACGTTATACGTTATACGTTATACGTTATACATTATACGTTATACGTTATACGTTATACGTTATACGTTATTCGTTGTACGTTATACGTTATACGTTATACGTTATACGTTATACGTTATACGTTATACGTTACTCGTTATACGTTACACGTTATACGTTATACGTTAAACGTTATACGTTATACGTTATACGTTATACGTTATACGTTATACGTTATACGTTATACGTTATACGTTATACGTTATACGTTATACGTTATACGTTATACGTTATACGTTATACGTTATACGTTATACGTTATACGTTATACGTGACTCGTTATACGTAATATGTAATACGTTTTACGTTATAAGTTATACGTTATACGTTTTACGTTATACGTTATACGTTATACGATATACGTTATACGTTATACGTTATGCGTTATAGGATATACGTTATACGTTATACGTTATACGTTATACGTTATACATTATACGTTATACGTTATACGTTATACGTTATACGTTATAGGTTGTACGTTATACGTTATACGTTATACGTTATACGTTATACGTTATACGATATACGTTATACGTTATACGTTATCCGTTATACGTTATACGTTATACGTTATAAGTTATACGTTATACGTTATACGTTATACGTTATACGTTATACGTTATACGTTATACGTTATACGTTATACGTTATACGTTATACGTTATACGTTATACGTTATACGTTATACGTTATACGTTATACGTTATACGTTATACGTTATACGTTATACGTTATACGTAATACGTTATACGTTATTCGTTATACGTTATACGTTATACGTTATACGTTATACGTTATACGTTATACGTTATACGTTATACGTTATACGTTATACGTTATACGTTATACGTTATACGTTATACGTTATTCGTTGTACGTTATACGTTATACGTTATTCGTTGTACGTTATACGTTATACGTTATACGTTATACGTTATACGTTATACGTTATACGTTATACGTTGTACGATATACGTTATACGTTATACGTTGTACGTTATACGTTATACGTTATACGTTATACGTTATACGTTATACGTTATACGTTATACGTTATACGTTATACGTTATACGTTATACGTTATACGTTATACGTTATACGTTATACGTTATACGTTTTTCGTTAAACGTTATACGTTATGCGTTATAGGATATACGTTATACGTTATACGTTATACGTTATACGTTATACGTTCTACGTTCTACGTTATACGTTGTACGTTATACGTTGTACGTTATACGTTATACGTTATACGTTGTACGTTATACGTTATACGTTATACGTTGTACGTTATACGTTATACGTTATACGTTATACGTTATACGTTATACGTTATACGTTATACGTTATACGTTATACGTTATACGTTATACGTTATACAATATACGTTATACGTTATACGTTATACGTTATACGTTATACGTTATACGTTATTCGTTATACGTTATACGTTATACGTTATACGTTATACGTTATACGTTTTACGTTATACGTTATACGTTATACGTTATACATTATACGTTATACGTTATACGTTATACGTTATACGTTATACGTTATACGTTATTCGTTGTACGTTATACGTTATACGTTATACGTTATACGTTATACGTTATACGTTATACGTTATACGTTATACGTTATACGTTATACGTTATACGTTATACGTTATACGTTATACGTTATACGTTATACGTTATACGTTATACGTTATACGTTATACGTTATTCGTTGTACGTTATACGTTATACGTTATACGTTATACGTTATACGTTATACGTTATACGTTATACGATATACGTTATACGTTATACGTTGTACGTTATACGTTATACGTTATACGTTATACGTTATACGTTATACGTTATACGTTATACGTTATACGTTATACGTTATACGTTATACGTTATACGTTATACGTTATACGTTATACGTTATACGTTATACGTTGTACGTTATACGTTGTACGTTATACGTTGTACGTTATACGTTATACGTTAGACGTTATACGTTATACGTTATACGCTATACGTTATACGTTATACGTTATACGCTATACGTTATACGTTGTACGTTATGCGTTGTACGTTATGCGTTATACGTTATACGTTATTCGTTATACGTTGTACGTTATACTTTATACGTTATACGTTATACGATATTCGTTATACGTTATACGTTATACGTTATACGTTATACGTTATACCATATACGTTATACGTTATACGTTATACGTTACACGTTATACGTTATACGTTATACGTTATACGTTATACGTTATACGATATACGTTATACGTTATACGTTGTACGTTATACGTTATACGTTATACGTTATACGTTATACGTTATACGTTATACGTTATACGTTATACGTTATACGTTATACGTTATTCGTTATACGTTATACGTTATACGTTATACGTTATACGTTTTACGTTATACGTTATACGTTATACGTTATACATTATACGTTATACGTTGTACGTTATACGTTATACGTTATTCGTTGTACGTTATACGTTATACGTTATACGTTATACGTTATACGTTATACGTTATACGTTACTCGTTATACGTTATACGTTATACGTTATACGTCAAACGTTATACGTTATACGTTATACGTTATACGTTATACGTTATACGTTAGACGTTATACGTTATACGTTATACGTTATACGTTATACGTTATACGTTATACGTTATACGTTATACGTTATTCGTTGTACGTTATACGTTATACGTTATACGTTATACGTTATACGTTATACGTTACTCGTTATACGTTATACGTTATACGTTATACGTTATACGTTATACGTTATACGTTATACGTTATACGTTACTCGTTATACGTAATATGTAATACGTTTTACGTTATAAGTTATACGTTATACGTTATACGTTATACGTTATACGATATACGTTATACGTTATACGTTATACGTTATACGTTGTACGTTATACGTTATACGTTATACGTTATACGTTATACGATATACGTTATACGTTATACGTTATACGTTATACGTTATACGTTATACGTTATACGTTATACGTTATACGTTATACGTTATACGTTATACGTTATACGTTATACGTTATACGTTATACGTTATACGTTATACGTTATACGTTATACGTTATACGTTATACGTTATACGTTATACGTTATACGTTATACGTTATACGTTATACGTTATACGTTATACGTTATACGTTATACGTTATACGTTATACGTTATACGTTAAACGTTATACGTTATACGTTATACGTTATACGTTATACGTTATACGTTATACGTTATACGTTATACGTTATACGTTATACGTTATACGTTATACGTTATACGTTATACGTTATACGTTATACGTTATACGTTATACGTTATACGTTATACGTTATACGTTACACGTTATACGTTATTCGTTGTACGTTATACGTTATACGTTATACGTTATACGTTATACGTTATACGTTATACGTTATACGTTATACGTTATACGTTATACGTTATACGGTATACGTTATACGTTATACGTTATACGTTATACGTTATACGTTACTCGTTATACGTAATATGTAATACGTTTTAGGTTATACGTTTTACGTTATACGTTATACGTTATACGATATACGTTATGCGTTATACGTTATGCGTTATAGGATATACGTTATACGTTATACGTTATACGTTATACGTTATACGTGACTCGTTATACGTAATATGTAATACGTTTTACGTTATAAGTTATACGTTATACGTTTTACGTTATACGTTATACGTTATACGATATACGTTATACGTTATACGTTATGCGTTATAGGATATACGTTATACGTTATACGTTATACGTTATACGTTATACGTTATACATTATACGTTATACGTTATACGTTATACGTTATACGTTATAGGTTGTACGTTATACGTTATACGTTATACGTTATACGTTATACGTTATACGTTATACGTTATACGTTATGCGTTATACGTTATACGTTATACGTTATAAGTTATACGTTATACGTTATACGTTATACGTTATACGTTATACGTTATACGTTATACGTTATACGTTATACGTTATACGTTATACGTTATACGTTATACGTTATACGTTATACGTTATACGTTATACGTTATACGTTATACGTTATACGTTATACGTTATACGTTATACGTAATACGTTATACGTTATTCGTTATACGTTATACGTTATACGTTATACGTTATACGTTATACGTTATACGTTATACGTTATACGTTATACGTTATACGTTATACGTTATACGTTATACGTTATACGTTATACGTTATACGTTATTCGTTGTACGTTATACGTTATACGTTATACGTTATACGTTATACGTTATACGTTATACGTTATACGTTATACGTTATACGATATACGTTATACGTTATACGTTGTACGTTATACGTTATACGTTATACGTTATACGTTATACGTTATACGTTATACGTTATACGTTATACGTTATACGTTATACGTTATACGTTATACGTTATACGTTATACGTTATACGTTATTCGTTAAACGTTATACGTTATGCGTTATAGGATATACGTTATACGTTATACGTTATACGTTATACGTTATACGTTCTACGTTCTACGTTATACGTTGTACGTTATACGTTGTACGTTATACGTTATACGTTATACGTTGTACGTTATACGTTATACGTTATACGTTGTACGTTATACGTTATACGTTATACGTTATACGTTATACGTTATACGTTATACGTTATACGTTATACGTTATACGTTATACGTTATACGTTATACGTTATACGTTATACGTTATACGTTACACGTTATACGTTATACGTTATTCGTTATACGTTATACGTTATACGTTATACGTTATACGTTATACGTTTTACGTTATACGTTATACGTTATACGTTATACATTATACGTTATACGTTATACGTTATACGTTATACGTTATACGTTATACGTTATTCGTTGTACGTTATACGTTATACGTTATACGTTATACGTTATACGTTATACGTTATACGTTATACGTTATACGTTATACGTTATACGTTATACGTTATACGTTATACGTTATACGTTATACGTTATACGTTATACGTTGTACGTTATTCGTTGTACGTTATACGTTATACGTTATACGTTATACGTTATACGTTATACGTTATACGTTATACGATATACGTTATACGTTATACGTTGTACGTTATACGTTATACGTTATACGTTATACGTTATACGTTATACGTTATACGTTATACGTTATACGTTGTACGTTATACGTTGTACGTTATACGTTGTACGTTATACGTTATACGTTAGACGTTATACGTTATACGTTATACGCTATACGTTATACGTTATACGTTATACGTTATACGCTATACGTTATACGTTGTACGTTATGCGTTGTACGTTATGCGTTATACGTTATACGTTATTCGTTATACGTTGTACGTTATACTTTATACGTTATACGTTATACGATATTCGTTATACGTTATACGTTATACGTTATACGTTATACGTTATACCATATACGTTATACGTTATACGTTATACGTTACACGTTATACGTTATACGTTATACGTTATACGTTATACGTTATACGATATACGTTATACGTTATACGTTATACGTTATACGTTATACGTTATACGTTATACGTTATACGTTATACGTTATACGTTATACGTTATACGTTATACGTTATACGTTATACGTTATACGTTATACGTTATACGTTATACGTTATACGTTATACGTTATACGTTATACGTTATACGTTATACGTTATACGTTATACGTTATACGTTAAACGTTATACGTTATACGTTATACGTTATACGTTATACGTTATACGTTATACGTTATACGTTATACGTTATACGTTATACGTTATACGTTATACGTTATACGTTATACGTTATACGTTATACGTTATACGTTATACGTTATACGTTACACGTTATACGTTATTCGTTGTACGTTATACGTTATACGTTATACGTTATACGTTATACGTTATACGTTATACGTTATACGTTATACGTTATACGTTATACGTTATACGTTATACGTTATACGTTATACGTTATACGTTACTCGTTATACGTAATATGTAATACGTTTTAGGTTATACGTTTTACGTTATACGTTATACGTTATACGATATACGTTATACGTTATACGTTATGCGTTATAGGATATACGTTATACGTTATACGTTATACGTTATACGTTATACGTTATACGTTATACGTTATACGTTATACGTTATACGTTATACGTTATACGTTATACGTTATACGTTATACGTTATACGTTATACGTTATACGTTACACGTTATACGTTATTCGTTGTACGTTATACGTTATACGTTATACGTTATACGTTATACGTTATACGTTATACGTTATACGTTATACGTTATACGTTATACGTTATACGGTATACGTTATACGTTATACGTTATACGTTATACGTTATACGTTACTCGTTATACGTAATATGTAATACGTTTTAGGTTATACGTTTTACGTTATACGTTATACGTTATACGATATACGTTATGCGTTATACGTTATGCGTTATAGGATATACGTTATACGTTATACGTTATACGTTATACGTTATACGTGACTCGTTATACGTAATATGTAATACGTTTTACGTTATAAGTTATACGTTATACGTTTTACGTTATACGTTATACGTTATACGATATACGTTATACGTTATACGTTATGCGTTATAGGATATACGTTATACGTTATACGTTATACGTTATACGTTATACGTTATACATTATACGTTATACGTTATACGTTATACGTTATACGTTATAGGTTGTACGTTATACGTTATACGTTATACGTTATACGTTATACGTTATACGTTATACGTTATACGTTATGCGTTATACGTTATACGTTATACGTTATAAGTTATACGTTATACGTTATACGTTATACGTTATACGTTATACGTTATACGTTATACGTTATACGTTATACGTTATACGTTATACGTTATACGTTATACGTTATACGTTATACGTTATACGTTATACGTTATACGTTATACGTTATACGTTATACGTAATACGTTATACGTTATTCGTTATACGTTATACGTTATACGTTATACGTTATACGTTATACGTTATACGTTATACGTTATACGTTATACGTTATACGTTATACGTTATACGTTATACGTTATTCGTTGTACGTTATACGTTATACGTTATACGTTATACGTTATACGTTATACGTTATACGTTATACGTTATACGTTATACGATATACGTTATACGTTATACGTTGTACGTTATACGTTATACGTTATACGTTATACGTTATACGTTATACGTTATACGTTATACGTTATACGTTATACGTTATACGTTATACGTTATACGTTATACGTTATTCGTTAAACGTTATACGTTATGCGTTATAGGATATACGTTATACGTTATACGTTATACGTTATACGTTATACGTTCTACGTTCTACGTTATACGTTGTACGTTATACGTTGTACGTTATACGTTATACGTTATACGTTGTACGTTATACGTTATACGTTATACGTTGTACGTTATACGTTATACGTTATACGTTATACGTTATACGTTATACGTTATACGTTATACGTTATACGTTATACGTTATACGTTATACGTTATACGTTATACGTTATACGTTATACGTTATACGTTATACGTTATTCGTTATACGTTATACGTTATACGTTATACGTTATACGTTATACGTTTTACGTTATACGTTATACGTTATACGTTATACATTATACGTTATACGTTATACGTTATACGTTATACGTTATACGTTATACGTTATTCGTTGTACGTTATACGTTATACGTTATACGTTATACGTTATACGTTATACGTTATACGTTATACGTTATACGTTATACGTTATACGTTATACGTTATACGTTATACGTTATACGTTATACGTTATACGTTGTACGTTATTCGTTGTACGTTATACGTTATACGTTATACGTTATACGTTATACGTTATACGTTATACGTTATACGATATACGTTATACGTTATACGTTGTACGTTATACGTTATACGTTATACGTTATACGTTATACGTTATACGTTATACGTTATACGTTATACGTTGTACGTTATACGTTGTACGTTATACGTTGTACGTTATACGTTATACGTTAGACGTTATACGTTATACGTTATACGCTATACGTTATACGTTATACGTTATACGTTATACGCTATACGTTATACGTTGTACGTTATGCGTTGTACGTTATGCGTTATACGTTATACGTTATTCGTTATACGTTGTACGTTATACTTTATACGTTATACGTTATACGATATTCGTTATACGTTATACGTTATACGTTATACGTTATACGTTATACCATATACGTTATACGTTATACGTTATACGTTACACGTTATACGTTATACGTTATACGTTATACGTTATACGTTATACGATATACGTTATACGTTATACGTTATACGTTATACGTTATACGTTATACGTTATACGTTATACGTTATACGTTATACGTTATACGTTATACGTTATACGTTATACGTTATACGTTATACGTTATACGTTATACGTTATACGTTATACGTTATACGTTATACGTTATACGTTATACGTTATACGTTATACGTTATACGTTATACGTTATACGTTAAACGTTATACGTTATACGTTATACGTTATACGTTATACGTTATACGTTATACGTTATACGTTATACGTTATACGTTATACGTTATACGTTATACGTTATACGTTATACGTTATACGTTATACGTTATACGTTATACGTTATACGTTACACGTTATACGTTATTCGTTGTACGTTATACGTTATACGTTATACGTTATACGTTATACGTTATACGTTATACGTTATACGTTATACGTTATACGTTATACGTTATACGTTATACGTTATACGTTATACGTTATACGTTATACGTTATACGTTATACGTTACTCGTTATACGTAATATGTAATACGTTTTAGGTTATACGTTTTACGTTATACGTTATACGTTATACGATATACGTTATACGTTATACGTTATGCGTTATAGGATATACGTTATACGTTATACGTTATACGTTATACGTTATACGTTATACGTTATACGTTATTCGTTATACGTTATACGTTATACGTTATACGTTATACGTTATACGTTATACGTTATACGTTATACGTTATACGTTATACGATATACGTTATACGTTATACGTTATGCGTTATAGGATATACGTTATACGTTATACGTTATACGTTATACGTTATACATTATACGTTATACGTTATACGTTATACGTTATACGTTATAGGTTGTACGTTATACGTTATACGTTATACGTTATACGTTATACGTTATACGTTACTCGTTATACGTAATATGAAATACGTTTCACGTTATAAGTTATACGTTATACGTTATACGTTATACGTTATACGTTATACGTTATACGTTATACGGTATACGTTACGCGTTATACGTTATACGTTATACGTTATACGATATACATTATACGTTTTACGTTATACGTTATAAGTTACACGATATACATTATACGTTATACGTTATACGTTATACGTTATACGTTATACGTTATACGTTATACGTTATACGTTATACGTTATACGTTATACGTTATACGTTATACGTTATACGTTATACGTTATACGTTATGCGTTATACGCTATACGTTATGCGTTATAGGTCATACCTTATACGTGATACGTCGTACGTTATACGTTATGCGTTATACGTTATACGTTATACGTTATACGTTACACGTTATATGTTATACGTTATACGTTATACGTTATACGTTATACGTTATACGTTACTCGTTATACGTAATATGTAATACGTTTTACGTTATAAGTTATACGTTATACGTTATATAATACGTTATACGTTATACGTTATACGTTATACGTTATACGTTATACGTTATACGTTATACGGTATACGTTATGCGTTATACGTTATACGTTATACGTTATACGTTATACGTTATACGTTTTACGTTATACGTTATACGTTATACGATATACGTTATACGTTATACGTTATGCGTTATAGGATATACGTTATACGTTATACGTTATACGTTATACGTTATACGTTATACGTTATACGTTATACGTTATACGTTATACGTTATACGTTATACGTTATACGTTATACGTTATACGTAATACGTTATACGTTATACGTTATACGTTATACGTTATACGTTATACGTTATACGTTATACGTTATACGTTATACGTTATACGTTATACGTTATACGTTATACGTTATACGTTATACGTTATACGTTATACGTTATACGTTATACGTTATACGTTATACGTTATACGTTATACGTTATACGTTATACGTTATACGTTATACGTTATACGTTATACGTTATACGTTATACGTTATACGTTATACGTTATACGTTATACGTTATACGTTATACGTTATACGTTATACGTTATACGTTATACGTTATACGTTATACGTCATACGTTATACGTTATACGTTATACGTTATACGTTATACGTTATACGTTATACGTTATACGTTATACGTTATACGTTATACGTTATACGTTATACGTTATACGTTATACGTTATACGTTATACGTTATACGTTATACGTTATACGTTATACGTTACACGTTATACGTTACACGTTATACGTTATTCTTTGTACGTTATACGTTATACGTTATGCGTTATACGTTATACGTTATACGTTATACGTTATACGTTATACGTTATACGTTACTCGTTATACGTAATATGAAATACGTTTCACGTTATAAGTTATACGTTATACGTTATACGTTATACGTTATACGTTATACGTTATACGTTATACGGTATACGTTATGCGTTATACGTTATACGTTATACGTTATACGTTATACGTTATACGTTATACGTTATACATTATACGTTTTACGTTATACGTTATAAGTTACACGATATACATTATACGTTATACGTTATACGTTATACGTTATACGTTATACGTTATACGTTATACGTTATACGTTATACGTTATGCGTTATACGTTATACGTTATACGTTATACGTTATACGATATACATTATACGTTATACGTTATACGTTATACGTTATACGTTATACGTTATACGTTACACGTTATACGTTACACGTTATACGTTATTCTTTGTACGTTATACGTTATACGTTATACGTTATACGTTATACGTTATACGTTATACGTTATACGTTATACGTTATACGTTATACGTTATACGTTACACGTTATACGTTATTCGTTGTACGTTATACGTTATACGTTATACGTTATACGTTATACGTTATACGTTATACGTTATACGTTATACGTTATACGTTATACGTTATACGTTATACGTTATACGTTATACGTTATACGTTACTCGTTATACGTAATATGTAATACGTTTTAGGTTATACGTTTTACGTTATACGTTATACGTTATACGATATACGTTATACGTTATACGTTATGCGTTATAGGATATACGTTATACGTTATACGTTATACGTTATACGTTATACGTTATACGTTATACGTTATACGTTATACGTTATACGTTATACGTTATACGTTATACGTTATACGTTATACGTTATACGTTATACGTTATACGTTACACGTTATACGTTATTCGTTGTACGTTATACGTTATACGTTATACGTTATACGTTATACGTTATACGTTATACGTTATACGTTATACGTTATACGTTATACGTTATACGGTATACGTTATACGTTATACGTTATACGTTATACGTTATACGTTACTCGTTATACGTAATATGTAATACGTTTTAGGTTATACGTTTTACGTTATACGTTATACGTTATACGATATACGTTATGCGTTATACGTTATGCGTTATAGGATATACGTTATACGTTATACGTTATACGTTATACGTTATACGTTATACGTGACTCGTTATACGTAATATGTAATACGTTTTACGTTATAAGTTATACGTTATACGTTTTACGTTATACGTTATACGTTATACGATATACGTTATACGTTATACGTTATGCGTTATAGGATATACGTTATACGTTATACGTTATACGTTATACGTTATACGTTATACATTATACGTTATACGTTATACGTTATACGTTATACGTTATAGGTTGTACGTTATACGTTATACGTTATACGTTATACGTTATACGTTATACGTTATACGTAATATGAAATACGTTTCACGTTATAAGTTATACGTTATACGTTATACGTTATACGTTATACGTTATACGTTATACGTTATACGGTATACGTTACGCGTTATACGTTATACGTTATACGTTATACGATATACATTATACGTTTTACGTTATACGTTATAAGTTACACGATATACATTATACGTTATACGTTATACGTTATACGTTATACGTTATACGTTATACGTTATACGTTATACGTTATACGTATACGTTATACGTTATACGTTATACGTTATACGTTATACGTTATACGTTATACGTTATGCGTTATACGCTATACGTTATGCGTTATAGGTCATACCTTATACGTGATACGTCGTACGTTATACGTTATGCGTTATACGTTATACGTTATACGTTATACGTTATACGTTATACGTTATACGTTATACGTTATACGTTATACGTTATACGTTATACGTTATACGTTATACGTTATACGTTATACGTTATACGTTATTCGTTCTACGTTATACGTTATACGTTATTCGTTATACGTTATACGTTATACGTTTTACGTTATACGTTATACGTTATACGTTATACATTATACGTTATACGTTATACGTTATACGTTATACGTTATTCGTTGTACGTTATACGTTATACGTTATACGTTATACGTTATACGTTATACGTTATACGTTATACGTTACTCGTTATACGTAATATGAAATACGTTTCACGTTATAAGTTATACGTTATACGTTATACGTTATACGTTATACGTTATGCGTTATACGTTATACGTTATACGTTTACGTTATACGTTATACGTTATACGATATACGTTATACGTTATACGTTATGCGTTATAGGATATACGTTATACGTTATACGTTATACGTTATACGTTATACGTTATACGTTATACGTTATACGTTACTCGTTATACGTTATACGTTATACGTTATACGTTATACGTTATACGTTATACGTTATACGTTATACGTTATACGTTATACGTTATACGTTATACGTTATACGTTATACGTTATACGTTATACGTTATACGTTATACGTTATACGTTATTCGTTATACGTTATACGTTATACGTTATTCGTTATACGTTATACGTTATACGTTTTACGTTATACGTTATACGTTATACGTTATACATTATACGTTATACGTTATACGTTATACGTTATACGTTATTCGTTGTACGTTATACGTTATACGTTATACGTTATACGTTATACGTTATACGTTATACGTTATACGTTATACGTTATACGTTATACGTTATACGTTACTCGTTATACGTAATATGAAATACGTTTCACGTTATAAGTTATACGTTATACGTTATACGTTATACGTTATACGTTATACGTTATACGTTATACGGTATACGTTATGCGTTATACGTTATACGTTATACGTTATACGATATACATTATACGTTTTACGTTATACGTTATAAGTTACACGATATACATTATACGTTATACGTTATACGTTATACGTTATACGTTATACGTTATACGTATACGTTATACGTTATACGTTATACGTTATACGTTATACGTTATTACGTTATAAGTTACACGATATACATTATACGTTATACGTTATACGTTATACGTTATACGTTATACGTTATACGTTATACGTTATACGTTATACGTTATACGTTATACGTTATACGTTATACGTTATACGTTATTCGTTCTACGTTATACGTTATACGTTATTCGTTATACGTTATACGTTATACGTTTTACGTTATACGTTATACGTTATACGTTATACATTATACGTTATACGTTATACGTTATACGTTATACGTTATTCGTTGTACGTTATACGTTATACGTTATACGTTATACGTTATACGTTATACGTTATACGTTATACGTTACTCGTTATACGTAATATGAAATACGTTTCACGTTATAAGTTATACGTTATACGTTATACGTTATACGTTATACGTTATGCGTTATACGTTATACGTTATACGTTATACGTTATACGTTTTACGTTATACGTTATACGTTATACGATATACGTTATACGTTATACGTTATGCGTTATAGGATATACGTTATACGTTATACGTTATACGTTATACGTTATACGTTATACGTTATACGTTATACGTTACTCGTTATACGTTATACGTTATACGTTATACGTTATACGTTATACGTTATACGTTATACGTTATACGTTATACGTTATACGTTATACGTTATACGTTATACGTTATACGTTATACGTTATACGTTATACGTTATACGTTATACGTTATTCGTTATACGTTATACGTTATACGTTATTCGTTATACGTTATACGTTATACGTTTTACGTTATACGTTATACGTTATACGTTATACATTATACGTTATACGTTATACGTTATACGTTATACGTTATTCGTTGTACGTTATACGTTATACGTTATACGTTATACGTTATACGTTATACGTTATACGTTATACGTTATACGTTATACGTTACTCGTTATACGTAATATGAAATACGTTTCACGTTATAAGTTATACGTTATACGTTATACGTTATACGTTATACGTTATACGTTATACGTTATACGGTATACGTTATGCGTTATACGTTATACGTTATACGTTATACGATATACATTATACGTTTTACGTTATACGTTATAAGTTACACGATATACATTATACGTTATACGTTATACGTTATACGTTATACGTTATACGTTATACGTTATACGTTATACGTTATACGTTATACGTTATACGTTATACGTTATACGTTATACGTTATACGTTATACGTTATGCGTTATACGCTATACGTTATGCGTTATAGGTCATACCTTATACGTGATACGTCGTACGTTATACGTTATGCGTTATACGTTATACGTTATACGTTATACGTTATACGTTATATGTTATACGTTATACGTTATACGTTATACGTTATACGTTATACGTTTACTCGTTATACGTAATATGTAATACGTTTTACGTTATAAGTTATACGTTATACGTTATATAATACGTTATACGTTATACGTTATACGTTATACGTTATACGTTATACGTTATACGTATACGTTATACGGTATACGTTATGCGTTATACGTTATACGTTATACGTTATACGTTATACGTTATACGTTTTACGTTATACGTTATACGTTATAACGATATACGTTATACGTTATACGTTATGCGTTATAGGATATACGTTATACGTTATACGTTATACGTTATACGTTATACGTTATAAGTTATACGTTATACGTTATACGTTATACGTTATACGTTATACGTTATACGTTATACGTTATACGTTATACGTTATACGTTATACGCTATACGTTACTCGTTATACGTAATATGTAATACGTTTTACGTTATAAGTTATACGTTATACGTTATACGTTATACGTTATACGTTTATACGTTATGCGTTATACGCTATACGTTATGCGTTATAGGTCATACCTTATACGTGATACGTCATACGTTATACGTTATGCGTTATACGTTATACGTTATACGTTATACGTTATACGTTATACGTTATACGTTATACGTTATACGTTATACGTTATACGTTATACGTTATACGTTATACGTTACTCGTTATACGTAATATGTAATACGTTTTACGTTATAAGTTATACGTTATACGTTATACGTTATACGTTATACGTTATACGTTATACGTTATACGTTATACGTTATACGTTATACGTTATACGTTATACGTTATACGTTATACGGTATACGTTATGCGTTATACGTTATACGTTATACGTTAAACGTTATACGTTATTACGTTTTACGTTATACGTTAAACGTTGTACGTTATACGTTATACGTTATACGTTATACGTTATACGTTATACGTTATACGTTATGCGTTATACGCTATACGTTATGCGTTATAGGTCATACCTTATACGTGATACGTCGTACGTTATACGTTATGCGTTATACGTTATACGTTATACGTTATACGTTATACGTTATATGTTATACGTTATACGTTATACGTTATTACGTTATACGTTATACGTTATACGTTATACGTTATACGTTATACGTTATACGTTATACGTTATACGTTATACATTATACGTTATACGTTATACGTTACACGTTATACGTTATTCGTTGTACGTTATACGTTATACGTTATACGTTATACGTTATACGTTATACGTTATACGTTATACGTTATACGTTATACGTTATACGTTATACGTTATACGTTACTCGTTATACGTTAATATGAAATACGTTTCACGTTATAAGTTATACGTTATACGTTATACGTTATACGTTATACGTTATACGTTATACGTTATACGGTATACGTTATGCGTTATACGTTATACGTTATACGTTATACGTTATACATTATACGTTTTACGTTATACGTTATAAGTTACACGATATACATTATACGTTATACGTTATACGTTATACGTTATACGTTATACGTTATACGTTATACGTTATACGTTATACGTTATGCGTTATACGTTATACGTTATACATTATACGTTATTACGTTATACGTTATACGTTATACGTTATACGTTATACGTTATGCGTTATACGCTATACGTTATGCGTTATAGGTCATACCTTATACGTGATACGTCATACGTTATACGTTATGCGTTATACGTTATACGTTATACGTTATACGTTATACGTTATACGTTATACGTTATACGTTATACGTTATACGTTATACGTTATACGTTATACGTTACTCGTTATACGTTATACGTTATACGGTATACGTTATGCGTTATACGTTATACGTTATACGTTATACGTTATACATTATACGTTTTACGTTATACGTTATAAGTTACACGATATACATTATACGTTATACGTTATACGTTATACGTTATACGTTATACGTTATACGTTATACGTTATACGTTATGCGTTATACGTTATACGTTATACGTTATACGTTATACGTTATACGTTATACGTTATACGTTATACGTTATACGTTATGCGTTATACGCTATACGTTATGCGTTATAGGTCATACCTTATACGTGATACGTCATACGTTATACGTTATGCGTTATACGTTATACGTTATACGTTATACGTTATACGTTATACGTTATACGTTATACGTTATACGTTATACGTTATACGTTATACGTTATACGTTATACGTTATACGTTATACGTTATACGTTATACATTATACGTTATACGTTATACGTTACACGTTATACGTTTTTCGTTGTACGTTATACGTTATACGTTATACGTTATACGTTATACGTTATACGTTATACGTTATACGTTATACGTTATACGTTATACGTTATACGTTATACGTTACTCGTTATACGTAATATGAAATACGTTTCACGTTATAAGTTATACGTTATACGTTATACGTTATACGTTATACGTTATACGTTATACGTTATACGGTATACGTTATGCGTTATACGTTATACGTTATACGTTATACGTTATACATTATACGTTTTACGTTATACGTTATAAGTTACACGATATACATTATACGTTATACGTTATACGTTATACGTTATACGTTATACGTTATACGTTATACGTTATACGTTATGCGTTATACGTTATACGTTATACGTTATACGTTATACGTTATACGTTATACGTTATACGTTATACGTTATACGTTATACGTTATGCGTTATACGCTATACGTTATGCGTTATAGGTCATACCTTATACGTGATACGTCATACGTTATACGTTATGCGTTATACGTTATACGTTATACGTTATACGTTATACGTTATACGTTATACGTTATACGTTATACGTTATACGTTATACGTTATACGTTACTCGTTATACGTAATATGTAATACGTTTTACGTTATAAGTTATACGTTATACGTTATACGTTATACGTTATAACGTTATACGTTATACGTTATACGTTATGCGTTATACGCTATACGTTATGCGTTATAGGTCATACCTTATACGTGATACGTCATACGTTATACGTTATGCGTTATACGTTATACGTTATACGTTATACGTTATACGTTATACGTTATACGTTATACGTTATACGTTATACGTTATACGTTACTCGTTATACGTAATATGTAATACGTTTTACGTTATAAGTTATACGTTATACGTTATACGTTATAAGTTATACGATATACGTTATACGTTATGCGTTATACGCTATACGTTATGCGTTATAGGTCATACCTTATACGTGATACGTCATACGTTATACGTTATGCGTTATACGTTATACGTTATACGTTATACGTTATACGTTATACGTTATACGTTATACGTTATACGTTATACGTTATACGTTATACGTTATACGTTATACGTTATACGTTACTCGTTATACGTAATATGTAATACGTTTTACGTTATAAGTTATACGTAATACGTAATACGTTTTACGTTATAAGTTATACGTTATACGTTATACGTTATACGTTATACGTTATACGTTATACGTTATACGTTATACGTTATACGTTATACGTTATACGTTATACGTTATACGTTATACGTTATACGTTATACGTTATACGTTATATACGTTATACGTTATACGTTATACGTTATACGTTATACGTTATACGTTATACGTTATACGTTATACGTTATACGTTATACGTTATAAGTTACACGATATACGTTATACGTTATACGTTATACGTTATACGTTATACGTTATACGTTATACGTTATACGTTATACGTTATACGTTATACGTTATACGTTATACGTTATACGTTATACGTTATACGTTATACGTTATACGTTATACGTTATACGTTATACGTTATACGTTATACGTTATACGTTATGCGTTATACGCTATACGTTATGCGTTATAGGTCATACCTTATACGTGATACGTCATACGTTATACGTTATGCGTTATACGTTATACGTTATACGTTATACGTTATACGTTATACCTTATACGTGATACGTTATACGTTATACGTTTATACGTTATACGTTATACGTTATACGTTATACGTTATACGTTATGCGTTATACGCTATACGTTATGCGTTATAGGTCATACCTTATACGTGATACGTCATACGTTATACGTTATGCGTTATACGTTATACGTTATACGTTATACGTTATACGTTATACGTTATACGTTATACGTTATACGTTATACGTTATACGTTATACGTTATACGTTATAGGTTACTCGTTATACGTAATATGTAATACGTTTTACGTTATAAGTTATACGTTATACGTTATACGTTATACGTTATACGTTATACGTTATACGTTATACGTTATACGTTATACGTTATAACGTTATACGTTATACGTTATACGTTATACGGTATACGTTATGCGTTATACGTTATACGTTATACGTTAAACGTTATACGTTATACGTTATACGTTATACGTTATACGTTATACGTTATACGATATACATTATACGTTTTACGTTATACGTTATAAGTTACACGATATACATTATACGTTATACGTTATACGTTATACGTTATACGTTATACGTTATACGTTATACGTTATACGTTATACGTTATACGTTATACATTATACGTTATACGTTATTCGTTATACGCTATACGTTATGCGTTATAGGTCATACCTTATACGTGATACGTCATACGTTATACGTTATGCGTTATACGTTATACGTTATACGTTATACGTTATACGTTATACGTTATACGTTATACGTTATACGTTATACGTTATACGTTATACGTTATAAGTTACACGATATACGTTATACGTTATACGTTATACGTTATACGTTATACGTTATACGTTATACGTTATACGTTATACGTTATACGTTATACGTTATACGTTATACGTTATACGTTATACGTTATACGTTATACGTTATACGTTATACGTTATACGTTATACGTTATACGTTATACGTTATACGTTATGCGTTATACGCTATACGTTATGCGTTATAGGTCATACCTTATACGTGATACGTCATACGTTATACGTTATGCGTTATACGTTATACGTTATACGTTATACGTTATACGTTATACCTTATACGTGATACGTTATACGTTATACGTTATACGTTATACGTTATACGTTATACGTTATACGTTATACGTTATGCGTTATACGCTATACGTTATGCGTTATAGGTCATACCTTATACGTGATACGTCATACGTTTATACGTTATGCGTTATACGTTATACGTTATACGTTATACGTTATACGTTATACGTTATACGTTATACGTTATACGTTATACGTTATACGTTATATACGTTATACGTTATAGGTTACTCGTTATACGTAATATGTAATACGTTTTACGTTATAAGTTATTACGTTATACGTTATACGTTATACGTTATACGTTATACGTTATACGTTATACGTTATACGTTATACGTTATACGTTATACGTTATACGTTATACGTTATACGGTATACGTTATGCGTTATACGTTATACGTTATACGTTAAACGTTATACGTTATACGTTATACGTTATACGTTATACGTTATACGTTATACGATATACATTATACGTTTTACGTTATACGTTATAAGTTACACGATATACATTATACGTTATACGTTATACGTTATACGTTATACGTTATACGTTATACGTTATACGTTATACGTTTATACGTTATACGTTATACGTTATACGTTATACGTTATTCGTTATACGCTATACGTTATGCGTTATAGGTCATACCTTATACGTGGATACGTCATACGTTATACGTTATGCGTTATACGTTATACGTTATACGTTATACGTTATACGTTATACGTTATACGTTATACGTTATACGTTATACGTTATACGTTACTCGTTATACGTAATATGTAATACGTTTTACGTTATAAGTTATACGTTATACGTTATACGTTATACGTTATACGTTATACGTTATACGTTATACGTTATACGTTATACGTTATACGTTATACGTTATACGTTATACGTTATACGTTATACGTTATACATTATACGTTATACGTTATACGTTACACGTTATACGTTATTCGTTGTACGTTATACGTTATACGTTATACGTTATACGTTATACGTTATACGTTATACGTTATACGTTATTCGTTCTAACGTTATACGTTATACGTTATTCGTTATACGTTATACGTTATACGTTTTACGTTATACGTTATACGTTATACGTTATACATTATACGTTATACGTTATACGTTATACGTTATACGTTATTCGTTGTACGTTATACGTTATACGTTATACGTTATACGTTATACGTTATACGTTATACGTTATACGTTACTCGTTATACGTAATATGAAATACGTTTCACGTTATAAGTTATACGTTATACGTTATACGTTATACGTTATACGTTATGCGTTATACGTTATACGTTATACGTTATACGTTATAACGTTATACGTTTTACGTTATACGTTATACGTTATACGATATACGTTATACGTTATACGTTATGCGTTATAGGATATACGTTATACGTTATACGTTATACGTTATACGTTATACGTTATACGTTATACGTTATTCGTTGTACGTTATACGTTATACGTTATACGTTATACGTTATACGTTATACGTTATACGTTATACGTTATACGTTATACGTTATACGTTATACGTTATACGTTACTCGTTATACGTAATATGAAATACGTTTCACGTTATAAGTTATACGTTATACGTTATACGTTATACGTTATACGTTATACGTTATACGTTATACGGTATACGTTATGCGTTATACGTTATACGTTATACGTTATACGTTATACATTATACGTTTTACGTTATACGTTATAAGTTACACGATATACATTATACGTTATACGTTATACGTTATACGTTATACGTTATACGTTATACGTTATACGTTATAACGTTATGCGTTATACGTTTTACGTTATACGTTATACGTTATACGTTATACGTTATACGTTATACGTTATACGTTATACGTTATGCGTTATACGCTATACGTTATGCGTTATAGGTCATACCTTATACGTGATACGTCATACGTTATACGTTATGCGTTATACGTTATACGTTATACGTTATACGTTATACGTTATACGTTATACGTTATACGTTATACGTTATAACGTATAACGTATAACGTATAACGTATAACGTATAACGTATAACGTATAACGTATAACGTATAACGTATAACGTATAACGTATAACGTATAACGCAT
This sequence comes from Ptiloglossa arizonensis, assembly GCF_051014685.1. NCBI lineage: Eukaryota > Metazoa > Arthropoda > Insecta > Hymenoptera > Colletidae > Ptiloglossa > Ptiloglossa arizonensis. The sequence goes on along the minus strand of NW_027480061.1, from coordinate 16,446 downwards.
AACGTATAACGTATGACGTATCACGTATAAGGTATGACCTATAACGCATAACGTATAGCGTATAACGCATAACGTATAACGTATAACGTATAACGTATAACGTATAACGTATAACGTATAACGTATAACGTAAAACGTATAACGCATAACGTATAACGTATAACGTATAACGTATAACGTATAACGTATAACGTATAACGTATAACGTATAATGTATATCGTGTAACTTATAACGTATAACGTAAAACGTATAATGTATAACGTATAACGTATAACGTATAACGTATAACGCATAACGTATACCGTATAACGTATAACGTATAACGTATAACGTATAACGTATAACGTATAACGTATAACTTATAACGTGAAACGTATTTCATATTACGTATAACGAGTAACGTATAACGTATAACGTATAACGTATAACGTATAACGTATAACGTATAACGTATAACGTATAACGTATAACGTATAACGTATAACGTATAACGTACAACGAATAACGTATAACGTATAACGTATAACGTATAACGTATAACGTATAACGTATAACGTATATCCTATAACGCATAACGTATAACGTATAACGTATATCGTATAACGTATAACGTATAACGTAAAACGTATAACGTATAACGTATAACGTATAACGTATAACGTATAACGCATAACGTATAACGTATAACGTATAACGTATAACGTATAACTTATAACGTGAAACGTATTTCATATTACGTATAACGAGTAACGTATAACGTATAACGTATAACGTATAACGTATAACGTATAACGTATAACGTATAACGTACAACGAATAACGTATAACGTATAACGTATAACGTATAACGTATAATGTATAACGTATAACGTATAACGTATAACGTAAAACGTATAACGTATAACGTATAACGAATAACGTATAACGTATAACGTAGAACGAATAACGTATAACGTATAACGTATAACGTATAACGTATAACGTATAACGTATAACGTATAACGTACAACGAATAACGTATAACGTGTAACGTATAACGTATAACGTATAATGTATAACGTATAACGTATAACGTATAACGTATAACGTATAACGTATAACGTATAACGTATAACGTATAACGTATAACGTATAACGTATAACGTATAACGTATAACGTATAACGTATAACTTATAACGTAAAACGTATTACATATTACGTATAACGAGTAACGTATAACGTATAACGTATAACGTATACGTATAACGTATAACGTATAACGTATAACGTATAACGTATAACGTATAACGCATAACGTATAACGTATGACGTATCACGTATAAGGTATGACCTATAACGCATAACGTATAGCGTATAACGAATAACGTATAACGTATAACGTATAACGTATAACGTATAACGTATAACGTATAACGTATAACGTATAACGTATAACGTATAACGTATAACGTATAACGTATAATGTATATCGTGTAACTTATAACGTATAACGTAAAACGTATAATGTATATCGTATAACGTATAACGTATAACGTATAACGTATAACGTATAACGTATAACGTTTAACGTATAACGTATAACGTATAACGCATAACGTATACCGTATAACGTATAACGTATAACGTATAACGTATAACGTATAACGTATAACGTATAACGTATAACGTATAACGTATAACGTATAACGTATAACGTATAACGTATAACTTATAACGTAAAACGTATTACATATTACGTATAACGAGTAACCTATAACGTATAACGTATAACGTATAACGTATAACGTATAACGTATAACGTATAACGTATAACGTATAACGTATAACGTATAACGTATAACGTATAACGCATAACGTATAACGTATGACGTATCACGTATAAGGTATGACCTATAACGCATAACGTATAGCGTATAACGCATAACGTATAACGTATAACGTATAACGTATAACGTATAACGTATAACGTATAACGTATAACGTATCACGTATAAGGTATAACGTATAACGTATAACGTATAACGTATAACGTATAACGCATAACGTATAACGTATGACGTATCACGTATAAGGTATGACCTATAACGCATAACGTATAGCGTATAACGCATAACGTATAACGTATAACGTATAACGTATAACGTATAACGTATAACGTATAACGTATAACGTATAACGTATAACGTATAACGTATAACGTATAACGTATAACGTATAACGTATAACGTATAACGTATAACGTATAACGTATAACGTATAACGTATAACGTATAACGTATAACGTATATCGTGTAACTTATAACGTATAACGTATAACGTATAACGTATAACGTATAACGTATAACGTATAACGTATAACGTATAACGTATAACGTATAACGTATAACGCATAACGTATAACGTATGACGTATCACGTATAAGGTATGACCTATAACGCATAACGTATAGCGTATAACGAATAACGTATAACGTATAATGTATAACGTATAACGTATAACGTATAACGTATAACGTATAACGTATAACGTATAACGTATAACGTATAACGTATAACGTATAATGTATATCGTGTAACTTATAACGTATAACGTAAAACGTATAATGTATATCGTATAACGTATAACGTATAACGTATAACGTATAACGTATAACGTATAACGTTTAACGTATAACGTATAACGTATAACGCATAACGTATACCGTATAACGTATAACGTATAACGTATAACGTATAACGTATAACGTATAACGTATAACGTATAACGTATAACGTATAACGTATAACGTATAACGTATAACGTATAACTTATAACGTAAAACGTATTACATATTACGTATAACGAGTAACCTATAACGTATAACGTATAACGTATAACGTATAACGTATAACGTATAACGTATAACGTATAACGTATAACGTATAACGTATAACGTATAACGTATAACGCATAACGTATAACGTATGACGTATCACGTATAAGGTATGACCTATAACGCATAACGTATAGCGTATAACGCATAACGTATAACGTATAACGTATAACGTATAACGTATAACGTATAACGTATAACGTATAACGTATCACGTATAAGGTATAACGTATAACGTATAACGTATAACGTATAACGTATAACGCATAACGTATAACGTATGACGTATCACGTATAAGGTATGACCTATAACGCATAACGTATAGCGTATAACGCATAACGTATAACGTATAACGTATAACGTATAACGTATAACGTATAACGTATAACGTATAACGTATAACGTATAACGTATAACGTATAACGTATAACGTATAACGTATAACGTATAACGTATAACGTATAACGTATAACGTATAACGTATAACGTATAACGTATAACGTATAACGTATATCGTGTAACTTATAACGTATAACGTATAACGTATAACGTATAACGTATAACGTATAACGTATAACGTATAACGTATAACGTATAACGTATAACGTATAACGTATAACGTATAACGTATAACGTATAACGTATAACGTATAACGTATAACGTATAACGTATAACGTATAACGTATAACGTATAACGTATAACGTATAACGTATAACGTATAACGTATAACGTATAACTTATAACGTAAAACGTATTACGTATTACGTATAACTTATAACGTAAAACGTATTACATATTACGTATAACGAGTAACGTATAACGTATAACGTATAACGTATAACGTATAACGTATAACGTATAACGTATAACGTATAACGTATAACGTATAACGTATAACGTATAACGTATAACGTATAACGCATAACGTATAACGTATGACGTATCACGTATAAGGTATGACCTATAACGCATAACGTATAGCGTATAACGCATAACGTATAACGTATATCGTATAACTTATAACGTATAACGTATAACGTATAACTTATAACGTAAAACGTATTACATATTACGTATAACGAGTAACGTATAACGTATAACGTATAACGTATAACGTATAACGTATAACGTATAACGTATAACGTATAACGTATAACGTATAACGCATAACGTATAACGTATGACGTATCACGTATAAGGTATGACCTATAACGCATAACGTATAGCGTATAACGCATAACGTATAACGTATAACGTATAACGTATAACGTATAACGTATAACGTATAACGTATAACTTATAACGTAAAACGTATTACATATTACGTATAACGAGTAACGTATAACGTATAACGTATAACGTATAACGTATAACGTATAACGTATAACGTATAACGTATAACGTATAACGTATAACGTATAACGCATAACGTATAACGTATGACGTATCACGTATAAGGTATGACCTATAACGCATAACGTATAGCGTATAACGCATAACGTATAACGTATAACGTATAACGTATAACGTATAACGTATAACGTATAACGTATAACGTATAACGTATAACGTATAACGCATAACGTATAACGTATAACGTATAACGTATAACGTATAACGTATAACGTATAACGTATAACGTATAATGTATATCGTGTAACTTATAACGTATAACGTAAAACGTATAATGTATAACGTATAACGTATAACGTATAACGTATAACGCATAACGTATACCGTATAACGTATAACGTATAACGTATAACGTATAACGTATAACGTATAACGTATAACTTATAACGTGAAACGTATTTCATATTACGTATAACGAGTAACGTATAACGTATAACGTATAACGTATAACGTATAACGTATAACGTATAACGTATAACGTATAACGTATAACGTATAACGTATAACGTATAACGTACAACGAAAAACGTATAACGTGTAACGTATAACGTATAACGTATAATGTATAACGTATAACGTATAACGTATAACGTATAACGTATAACGTATAACGTATAACGTATAACGTATAACGTATAACGTATAACGTATAACGTATAACGTATAACGTATAACGTATAACGTATAACGCATAACGTATAACGTATGACGTATCACGTATAAGGTATGACCTATAACGCATAACGTATAGCGTATAACGCATAACGTATAACGTATAACGTATAACGTATAACGTATAACGTATAACGTATAACGTATAACGTATAACGTATAACGCATAACGTATAACGTATAACGTATAACGTATAACGTATAACGTATAACGTATAACGTATAACGTATAATGTATATCGTGTAACTTATAACGTATAACGTAAAACGTATAATGTATAACGTATAACGTATAACGTATAACGTATAACGCATAACGTATACCGTATAACGTATAACGTATAACGAGTAACGTATAACGTATAACGTATAACGTATAACGTATAACGTATAACGTATAACGTATAACGTATAACGTATAACGTATAACGTATAACGTATAACGCATAACGTATAACGTATGACGTATCACGTATAAGGTATGACCTATAACGCATAACGTATAGCGTATAACGCATAACGTATAACGTATAACGTATAACGTATAACGTATAACGTATAACGTATAATGTATAACGTATAACGTATAACGCATAACGTATAACGTATAACGTATAACGTATAACGTATAACGTATAACGTATAACGTATAACGTATAACGTATAATGTATATCGTGTAACTTATAACGTATAACGTAAAACGTATAATGTATAACGTATAACGTATAACGTATAACGTATAACGCATAACGTATACCGTATAACGTATAACGTATAACGTATAACGTATAACGTATAACGTATAACGTATAACTTATAACGTGAAACGTATTTCATATTACGTATAACGAGTAACGTATAACGTATAACGTATAACGTATAACGTATAACGTATAACGTATAACGTATAACGTATAACGTATAACGTATAACGTATAACGTATAACGTACAACGAATAACGTATAACGTGTAACGTATAACGTATAACGTATAATGTATAACGTATAACGTATAACGTATAACGTATAACGTATAACGTATAACGTATAACGTATAACGTATAACGTATAACGTATAACGTATAACGTATAACATATAACGTATAACGTATAACGTATAACGTATAACGTATAACGCATAACGTATAACGTACGACGTATCACGTATAAGGTATGACCTATAACGCATAACGTATAGCGTATAACGCATAACGTATAACGTATAACGTATAACGTATAACGTATAACGTATAACGTATAACGTACAACGTTTAACGTATAACGTAAAACGTATAACGTATAACGTTTAACGTATAACGTATAACGTATAACGCATAACGTATACCGTATAACGTATAACGTATAACGTATAACGTATAACGTATAACGTATTAACGTATAACGTATAACGTATAACGTATAACGTATAACGTATAACGTATAACGTATAACTTATAACGTAAAACGTATTACATATTACGTATAACGAGTAACGTATAACGTATAACGTATAACGTATAACGTATAACGTATAACGTATAACGTATAACGTATAACGTATAACGTATAACGTATAACGTATAACGTATAACGCATAACGTATAACGTATGACGTATCACGTATAAGGTATGACCTATAACGCATAACGTATAGCGTATAACGCATAACGTATAACGTATAACGTATAACGTATAACGTATAACGTATAACTTATAACGTAAAACGTATTACATATTACGTATAACGAGTAACGTATAGCGTATAACGTATAACGTATAACGTATAACGTATAACGTATAACGTATAACGTATAACGTATAACGTATAACGTATAACGTATAACTTATAACGTATAACGTATAACGTATAACGTATAACGTATAACGTATATCCTATAACGCATAACGTATAACGTATAACGTATATCGTATAACGTATAACGTATAACGTAAAACGTATAACGTATAACGTATAACGTATAACGTATAACGTATAACGCATAACGTATACCGTATAACGTATAACGTATAACGTATAACGTATAACGTATAACGTATAACGTATAACGTATAACGTATTATATAACGTATAACGTATAACTTATAACGTAAAACGTATTACATATTACGTATAACGAGTAACGTATAACGTATAACGTATAACGTATAACGTATAACGTATAACATATAACGTATAACGTATAACGTATAACGTATAACGTATAACGCATAACGTATAACGTACGACGTATCACGTATAAGGTATGACCTATAACGCATAACGTATAGCGTATAACGCATAACGTATAACGTATAACGTATAACGTATAACGTATAACGTATAACGTATAACGTATAACGTATAACGTATAACGTATAACGTATAACGTATAACGTATAACGTATAACGTATAACGTATAATGTATATCGTGTAACTTATAACGTATAACGTAAAACGTATAATGTATATCGTATAACGTATAACGTATAACGTATAACGCAATAACGTATACCGTATAACGTATAACGTATAACGTATAACGTATAACGTATAACGTATAACGTATAACTTATAACGTGAAACGTATTTCATATTACGTATAACGAGTAACGTATAACGTATAACGTATAACGTATAACGTATAACGTATAACGTATAACGTATAACGTATAACGTATAACGTACAACGAATAACGTATAACGTATAACGTATAACGTATAACGTATAATGTATAACGTATAACGTATAACGTATAACGTAAAACGTATAACGTATAACGTATAACGAATAACGTATAACGTATAACGTATAACGAATAACGTATAACGTATAACGTATAACGTATAACGTATAACGTATAACGTATAACGTATAACGTATAACGTATAACGTATAACGTATAACGTATAACGTATAACGTATAACGTATAACGTATAACGTATAACGTATAACGTATAACGAGTAACGTATAACGTATAACGTATAACGTATAACGTATAACGTATAACGTATAACGTATAACGTATATCCTATAACGCATAACGTATAACGTATAACGTATATCGTATAACGTATAACGTATAACGTAAAACGTATAACGTATAACGTATAACGTATAACGTATAACGCATAACGTATAACGTATAACGTATAACGTATAACGTATAACTTATAACGTGAAACGTATTTCATATTACGTATAACGAGTAACGTATAACGTATAACGTATAACGTATAACGTATAACGTATAACGTATAACGTATAACGTACAACGAATAACGTATAACGTATAACGTATAACGTATAACGTATAATGTATAACGTATAACGTATAACGTATAACGTAAAACGTATAACGTATAACGTATAACGAATAACGTATAACGTATAACGTAGAACGAATAACGTATAACGTATAACGTATAACGTATAACGTATAACGTATAACGTATAACGTATAACGTATAACGTATAACGTATAACGTATAACGTATAACGTATAACGTATAATGTATATCGTGTAACTTATAACGTATAACGTATAACGTATAACGTATAACGTATAACGTATAACGTATAACGTATAACGTATAACGTATAACGTATAACGTATAACGTATAACGTATAATGTATATCGTGTAACTTATAACGTATAACGTAAAACGTATAATGTATATCGTATAACGTATAACGTATAACGTATAACGCATAACGTATACCGTATAACGTATAACGTATAACGTATAACGTATAACGTATAACGTATAACGTATAACTTATAACGTGAAACGTATTTCATATTACGTATAACGAGTAACGTATAAACGTATAACGTATAACGTATAACGTATAACGTATAACGTATAACGTATAACGTATAACGTATAACGTATAACGTATAACGTACAACGAATAACGTATAACGTATAACGTATAACGTATAACGTATAATGTATAACGTATAACGTATAACGTATAACGTAAAACGTATAACGTATAACGTATAACGAATAACGTATAACGTATAACGTATAACGAATAACGTATAACGTATAACGTATAACGTATAACGTATAACGTATAACGTATAACGTATAACGTATAACGTATAACGTATAACGTATAACGTATAACGTATAACGTATAACGTATAACGTATAACGTATAACGTATAACGTATAACGAGTAACGTATAACGTATAACGTATAACGTATAACGTATAACGTATAACGTATAACGTATAACGTATATCCTATAACGCATAACGTATAACGTATAACGTATATCGTATAACGTATAACGTATAACGTAAAACGTATAACGTATAACGTATAACGCATAACGTATAACGTATAACGTATAACGTATAACGTATAACTTATAACGTGAACGTATTTCATATTACGTATAACGAGTAACGTATAACGTATAACGTATAACGTATAACGTATAACGTATAACGTATAACGTATAACGTACAACGAATAACGTATAACGTATAAACGTATAACGTATAACGTATAATGTATAACGTATAACGTATAACGTATAACGTAAAACGTATAACGTATAACGTATAACGAATAACGTATAACGTATAACGTAGAACGAATAACGTATAACGTATAACGTATAACGTATAACGTATAACGTATAACGTATAACGTATAACGTATAACGTATAACGTATAACGTATAACGTATAACGTATAACGTATAACGTATAACGTATAACGCATAACGTATAACGTACGACGTATCACGTATAAGGTATGACCTATAACGCATAACGTATAGCGTATAACGCATAACGTATAACGTATAACGTATAACGTATAACGTATAACGTATAACGTATAACGTATAACGTATAACGTATAACGTATAACGTATAACGTATAACGTATAACGTATAACGTATAACGTATAATGTATATCGTGTAACTTATAACGTATAACGTAAAACGTATAATGTATATCGTATAACGTATAACGTATAACGTATAACGCGTAACGTATACCGTATAACGTATAACGTATAACGTATAACGTATAACGTATAACGTATAACGTATAACTTATAACGTGAAACGTATTTCATATTACGTATAACGTATAACGTATAACGTATAACGTATAACGTATAACGTATAACGTACAACCTATAACGTATAACGTATAACGTATAACGTATAACGTATAATGTATAACGTATAACGTATAACGTATAACGTATAACGTATAACGTATATCCTATAACGCATAACGTATAACGTATAACGTATATCGTATAACGTATAACGTATAACGTAAAACGTATAACGTATAACTTATAACGTAAACGTATTACATATTACGTATAACGAGTCACGTATAACGTATAACGTATAACGTATAACGTATAACGTATATCCTATAACGCATAACGTATAACGCATAACGTATATCGTATAACGTATAACGTATAACGTAAAACGTATAACCTAAAACGTATTACATATTACGTATAACGAGTAACGTATAACGTATAACGTATAACGTATAACGTATAACGTATACCGTATAACGTATAACGTATAACGTAACGTATAACGTATAACGTATAACGTATAACGTATAACGTATAACGTATAACGTATAACGTATAACGTACAACGAATAACGTATAACGTGTAACGTATAACGTATAACGTATAACGTATAACGTATAACGTATAACGTATAACGTATAACGTATAACGTATAACGTATAACGTATAACGTATAACGTATAACGTATAACGTATAACGTATAACGTATAACGTATATCCTATAACGCATAACGTATAACGTATAACGTATATCGTATAACGTATAACGTATAACGTAAAACGTATAACCTAAAACGTATTACATATTACGTATAACGAGTAACGTATAACGTATAACGTATAACGTATAACGTATAACGTATAACGTATAACGTATAACGTATAACGTATAACGTATAACGTATAACGTATAACGTATAACGTATAACGTATAACGTACAACGAATAACGTATAACGTGTAACGTATAACGTATAACGTATAACGTATAAACGTATAACGTATAACGTATAACGTATAACGTATAACGTATAACGTATAACGTATAACGTACAAAGAATAACGTATAACGTGTAACGTATAACGTGTAACGTATAACGTATAACGTATAACGTATAACGTATAACGTATAACGTATAATGTATATCGTATAACGTATAACGTATAACGTATAACGTATAACGCATAACGTATAACGTATAACGTATAACGTATAACGTATAACGTATAACGTATAACGTATAACGTATAACGTATAATGTATATCGTGTAACTTATAACGTATAACGTAAAACGTATAATGTATAACGTATAACGTATAACGTATAACGTATAACGTATAACGTATAACGTATAACGCATAACGTATACCGTATAACGTATAACGTATAACGTATAACGTATAACGTATAACGTATAACGTATAACTTATAACGTGAAACGTATTTCATATTACGTATAACGAGTAACGTATAACGTATAACGTATAACGTATAACGTATAACGTATAACGTATAACGCATAACGTATAACGTATAACGTACAAAGAATAACGTATAACGTGTAACGTATAACGTGTAACGTATAACGTATAACGTATAACGTATAACGTATAACGTATAACGTATAACGTATAACGTATAACGTATAACGTATAACGTATAACGTATAACGTATAACGTATAACGTATAAACGTATAACGTATAACGTATAACGTATAACGTATAACGTATGACGTATAACGTATAACGTATAACGTATAACGTATAACGTATAACGTATAACGTATAACGTATAACGTATAACGTATAACGTATAACGTATAACGTATAACGTATAACGTATAACGTATAACGTATAACGTATAACGTATAACGTATAACGTATAACGTATAACGTATAACGTATAACGTATAACGTATAACGTATAACGTATAACGTATAACGTATAACGTATAACGTATAACGTATAACGTATAACGTATAACGTATAACGTATAACGTATAACGTATAACGTATAACGTATAACGTATAACGTATAACGTATTACGTATAACGTATAACGTATAACGTATAACGTATAACGTATAACGTATAACGTATAACGTATAACGTATAACGTATAACGTATAACGTATAACGTATAACGTATAACGTATATCCTATAACGCATAACGTATAACGTATAACGTATATCGTATAACGTATAACGTATAACGTAAAACGTATAACGTATAACGTATAACGTATAACGTATAACGTATAACGCATAACGTATACCGTATAACGTATAACGTATAACGTATAACGTATAACGTATAACGTATAACGTATAACGTATTATATAACGTATAACGTAATAACTTATAACGTAAAACGTATTACATATTACGTATAACGAGTAACGTATAACGTATAACGTATAACGTATAACGTATAACGTATAACATATAACGTGTAACGTATAACGTATAACGTATAACGTATAACGCATAACGTATAACGTACGACGTATCACGTATAAGGTATGACCTATAACGCATAACGTATAGCGTATAACGCATAACGTATAACGTATAACGTATAACGTATAACGTATAACGTATAACGTATAACGTATAACGTATAACGTATAACGTATAACGTATAACGTATAACGTATAACGTATAACGTATAACGTATAATGTATATCGTGTAACTTATAACGTATAACGTAAAACGTATAATGTATATCGTATAACGTATAACGTATAACGTATAACGCGTAACGTATACCGTATAACGTATAACGTATAACGTATAACGTATAACGTATAACGTATAACGTATAACTTATAACGTGAAACGTATTTCATATTACGTATAACGAGTAACGTATAACGTATAACGTATAACGTATAACGTATAACGTATAACGTACAACCTATAACGTATAACGTATAACGTATAACGTATAACGTATAATGTATAACGTATAACGTATAACGTATAACGTATAACGTATATCCTATAACGCATAACGTATAACGTATAACGTATATCGTATAACGTATAACGTATAACGTATAACGTATAACGTATAACGTATAACGTATAACGTATAAACGTATAACGTATAACGAATAACGTATAACGTATAACGTATAACGTATAACGTATAACGTATAACGTATAACGTATATCCTATAACGCATAACGTATAACGTATAACGTATATCGTATAACGTATAACGTATAACGTAAAACGTATAACCTAAAACGTATTACATATTACGTATAACGAGTAACGTATAACGTATAACGTATAACGTATAACGTATAACGTATAACGTATAACGTATAACGTATAACGTATAACGTATAACGTATAACGTATAACGTATAACGTATAACGTATAACGTATAACGTATAACGTATAACGTACAACGAATAACGTATAACGTGTAACGTATAACGTATAACGTATAACGTATAACGTATAACGTATAACGTATAACGTATAACGTATAACGTATAACGTATAACGTATAACGTATAACGTATAACGTATAACGTATAACGTATAACGTATAACGTATAACGTATAACGTTTAACGTATAACGTATAACGTATAACGTATAACGTATAACGTATAACGTATAACGTATAACGTATAACGTATAACGTATAACGTATAACGTATAACGTATAACGTATAACGTATAACGTATAACGTATAACGTATAACGTATAAACGTATAACGTATAACGTATAACGTATAACGTATAACGTATAACGTATAACGTATAACGTATAACGTATATCGTATAACGTATAACGTATAACGTATAACGTATAACGTATAACGTGTAACGTATAACGTATAACGTATAACGTATATGGTATAACGTATAACGTATAACGTATAACGTATAACGTATAACGAATATCGTATAACGTATAACGTATAAAGTATAACGTACAACGTATAACGAATAACGTATAACGTATAACGCATAACGTACAACGCATAACGTACAACGTATAACGTATAGCGTATAACGTATAACGTATAACGTATAACGTATAGCGTATAACGTATAACGTATAACGTCTAACGTATAACGTATAACGTACAACGTATAACGTACAACGTATAACGTACAACGTATAACGTATAACGTATAACGTATAACGTATAACGTATAACGTATAACGTATAACGTATAACGTACAACGTATAACGTATAACGTATATCGTATAACGTATAACGTATAACGTATAACGTATAACGTATAACGTATAACGTATAACGTACAACGAATAACGTACAACGTATAACGTATAACGTATAACGTATAACGTATAACGTATAACGTATAACGTATAACGTATAACGTATAACGTATAACGTATAACGTATAACGTATAACGTATAACGTATAACGTATAACGTACAACGAATAACGTATAACGTATAACGTATAACGTATAACGTATAACGTATAACGTATAATGTATAACGTATAACGTATAACGTATAACGTAAAACGTATAACGTATAACGTATAACGTATAACGTATAACGTATAACGAATAACGTATAACGTATAACGTATAACGTATAACGTATAACGTATAACGTATAACGTATAACGTATAACGTATAACGTATAACGTATAACGTATAACGTATAACGTATAACGTATAACGTATAACGTATAACGTACAACGTATAACGTATAACGTATAACGTACAACGTATAACGTATAACGTATAACGTACAACGTATAACGTACAACGTATAACGTAGAACGTAGAACGTATAACGTATAACGTATAACGTATAACGTATAACGTATATCCTATAACGCATAACGTATAACGTTTAACGAATAACGTATAACGTATAACGTATAACGTATAACGTATAACGTATAACGTATAACGTATAACGTATAACGTATAACGTATAACGTATAACGTATAACGTATAACGTACAACGTATAACGTATAACGTATATCGTATAACGTATAACGTATAACGTATAACGTATAACGTATAACGTATAACGTATAACGTATAACGTATAACGTACAACGAATAACGTATAACGTATAACGTATAACGTATAACGTATAACGTATAACGTATAACGTATAACGTATAACGTATAACGTATAACGTATAACGTATAACGTATAACGTATAACGAATAACGTATAACGTATTACGTATAACGTATAACGTATAACGTATAACGTATAACGTATAACGTATAACGTATAACGTATAACGTATAACGTATAACGTATAACGTATAACGTATAACGTATAACGTATAACGTATAACGTATAACGTATAACGTATAACGTATAACGTATAACTTATAACGTATAACGTATAACGTATAACGCATAACGTATAACGTATAACGTATAACGTATAACGTATAACGTATAACGTATAACGTATAACGTACAACCTATAACGTATAACGTATAACGTATAACGTATAACGTATAATGTATAATGTATAACGTATAACGTATAACGTATAACGTATAACGTATAACGTATATCCTATAACGCATAACGTATAACGTATAACGTATATCGTATAACGTATAACGTATAACGTAAAACGTATAACGTATAACTTATAACGTAAAACGTATTACATATTACGTATAACGAGTCACGTATAACGTATAACGTATAACGTATAACGTATAACGTATATCCTATAACGCATAACGTATAACGCATAACGTATATCGTATAACGTATAACGTATAACGTAAAACGTATAACCTAAAACGTATTACATATTACGTATAACGAGTAACGTATAACGTATAACGTATAACGTATAACGTATAACGTATACCGTATAACGTATAACGTATAACGTATAACGTATAACGTATAACGTATAACGTATAACGTATAACGTATAACGTATAACGTATAACGTACAACGAATAACGTATAACGTGTAACGTATAACGTATAACGTATAACGTATAACGTATAACGTATAACGTATAACGTATAACGTATAACGTATAACGTATAACGTATAACGTATAACGTATAACGTATAACGTATAACGTATAACGTATAACGTATATCCTATAACGCATAACGTATAACGTATAACGTATATCGTATAACGTATAACGTATAACGTAAAACGTATAACCTAAACGTATTACATATTACGTATAACGAGTAACGTATAACGTATAACGTATAACGTATAACGTATAACGTATAACGTATAACGTATAACGTATAACGTATAACGTATAACGTATAACGTATAACGTATAACGTATAACGTATAACGTAACGTACAACGAATAACGTATAACGTGTAACGTATAACGTA